>NC_133491.1:12160621-12263958 GCF_025370935.1 Choristoneura fumiferana
AAAAGGCTGATAAAAAAAAACTGATAACACCTAGAGGTTTAATTTTTTTTATTATATGACACGATATAAACTCTCAAGGTCGCAAATGAGATAATTGATTTAAACCCTTTTAAAAAAATAATAAAAATATATTACCGTCCAAAACGTAACGAAAATTGACTATTTTTTTGGACCACGAGTACTTAATACCTTATTATTTTCATGCTATTTAACTTCTCATGGATCATGATTTTGTTTAAACGAAATTTTATGATATAACGATAGTCCTACCGATTGCGGAATCATGATAATCAAATAATTTTCATGTTTTATTTATTTCTTTCACGTGCCAAAAACCACGTTTTCGTTACGAATACTTAGGGTGACGCTTTTTTAAGCTACCTTTAACGCCAATTTCGGTAGAAATTTGTTGGTACACTGGCAACTAATACTCTAATAGGGCAACATCGATGAGATAAATAAATCTCATCAGTTTGTTGACAAACAGCCATCAAAAAGTGACGCGGAGGTTTTTTTCGAAAAAACGTCGAAAGTGCTTGTTCGATTTAAGGGTAAGTAGTGATTATTTTTTAACTGGTTGTTTTTTCATACGATAGGGTAATCTTTTCCATGTAAGTGGCATGGTTATTATGTTCAAAATGTCGTTATTCACCATGATAAACGATTTTTTGTATAAATACGTTACACTTCGTTACGATTACGTTACATTTTACAAAATGCTACGTATTTTGTACATAACGTACGAAAAATGTGGTAAAGGGAAGTTCACACAGAAAAATTCTAACTTACACCAGTTTATATAGGTTCCAATGACTGCACGCACAGTAAGTTAGTTAGATGGATATTTGAAGTTAAATAAATTTTAATCTGTAGGTGCAGGGATCGGCACAGAGAATGTGGCGAGTCTGTGTTCACGTCCTGCTACATGCATAGCGTATTTTAAAGTGAGAGACAAACGGAGAGATTCACTTACCTACTTAGTTCATTTGTTACCTAAACTTAATAATCATAATAATTTATTTCCAAAAACATTCTTTTACATTGTCACTTAACTAAGATACTACTTCCTAAATTGGTAAAACCTGTGATTTAGGGTTTGGCCATTTCTTTGAGTATTTAATAGCTGTGTACAGTCGAAGTCACAAGCATGCTCACAACTAGGTGTAGGACCTTGTGCAAGGTCGCCCGGATGCTACCACCATCTCCTCGCTAATCCTGCCGTGAAGCAGCAGTGCTTGCACTGTTGTGTTTCGGCGTGTGTGAGTAAGACAGCCGGTGAAATTACTGGCACGAGGTATCCCATCATAGGCCTCTAGGTTGGCAACGCGTCTGCAATACCCCTGGTGTTGCAGATTTTTATGGGCGGTGGTGATCTCTTACTCATTTGATCGTTTGCCATCCAGTCGAATAAAAAAAAACCACATCCAAATTCGTTATGCTTATAAATGTGCACCTTATTGTCAGTGTTAGAGAGGCATGTAAAGATACACTTTGGAAAGATGTTCGTCAACTAGAGGGTACTTCTACTTCCACATTCTCATGTTTAGCTCTATAGATCTCATATAGGACAGATTTAAGATCAGTATCGTCAGAAAGTTCTAGTAAAAATAAAAAACTTCACTTTATATATGAGATGTATTTTTTTTTCATACATACGTTATCTAATGGAATTTTTACCAGTTTGATCTAGGCTTTATAAAAATTTGCGTTACGTTTATGGTAACGTCACGTATTTTTTATGTTATTTCTATGTCACATGCGTCAAAATCGCGGCCTTACCCATTTAGTATAAATGAATTCAGGAAAGTCATTACTGGCCAATAGATGACCGCAGCATAGCTCGCGGTTGGATGTGCAAGTCACAAGCGGACGTAGAGAGATCCGAAATAATGGTCTAAGAGATAATAATTAATTTCGTTAGACCTACTTACTTGTACAGTCAAGGATATTGTATCACGTGCCTATTAACCTTTGTGCTACTAAATTAATAATGTCATGTTGACATCCCTTACATTGCCAAAAGAAATCGTAGCGGAATAGATTATGAAAAGTTTCCACCCTGGTACGTGATTCAGTTTCCTTGACTATACGTCAAAGTTTCATCTAACTCCGTTCAGCTGTTCTATTGCATATTTGGAGTAACAAACATCTAAACATCTTCATTAAGTTTCTTATTTATAATATTAGTAGGTAGGATGGCGGAGCAGTTATACAACGTACACATACAGTTGTAGTGTATAATGATTTTCCATTGGGAAAAGTCGGATTTCAATCGGCATACGATGGCACGCGAAAGTGCAATCAATTGTTGTATTAATGGAGTAAAAACTTTATTATTTTTACTAGCTTTTCCCCGCAGCTTCACCCGCGTGGGGTTATCGCGCGTTGTTCCTTGGGAACTATGCATTTTTTGTCGAGATTAAAATTGCCTATGGGTCACTCTTTAGCCCAATAAACTATCTCTATGCCAAAAATCACGTCGATCTGTCCTCCCTTTCGACGTGAAAGACGGACAAACATCGCATTTAGTATGGATGTCACATGTCAATATGAAAAACGTACGGCTGTACGATGGGTACTGAAATAATTGAGAGAAGAACATGATAAATACGATTTTTTCGGATAAAATACAATGAAAAACCATTAAGCACAACATCCATGTAAATTTGGTTAAAAAGCTTACTAGATACAGTGAGATTAATTCAGAAAGATTCTGTAAAAATCTGATGAATACTATTATTTTTTTACGTTTTATTATTTTTAAAGTTGTTAAACCTTTGTTATCAAAAGTCGCTGGATTTCGTCGCATGCGCCGCTCGAGCGGATGCCGAAACGGCCTATTGTTCGCCCATTGACATTCTGCATGTAACTGATGGGTTCTTGATTGAATTCTGTCACCAACATCAGTTATTTTAGTCTAGGTTTAGTACAAGATCCAGTATTATAATATTTTTTCAAAGTTTACAGGGAGCCTTAGAATGAATTACGTAGAATATCATAATGATTACCAAAACAATTACTTTGCTCACCCGTGACTTTATGTAGTTATGTATTATAATTGTTAAGAACTGTATAGTTGCTTCCACTATTTTGACTCTTTAACTCACTCTTTGTCGGACCCTAACTGGTTACTCCTCTCATCTACTCAAAGGTTGACTGGTAAGAATTCCCTAAGGGATAAGTCCGCCTTTGTACAAGTATTTCAAAGTTTTGTCAATTGTTTTTTTTTTTTTTCTTTTCTACAATAAAGAGTTTACATACTACTTTATATGATAGCTACCTATGTCTATGCTAGTGTATTCGTATTCATTGTAATTAAGTATGATGATACTCCTAGCATTAAATGTCATTAGTAACTGTAATTTAAAGTAAATCTTCTTGCCAGTCATTTCAGTCATCAACGGAAAATTGATTGAGTTCAGTACGACAAAAAGTAACTTTTCCACATTTTCGTCGCCCACCGTCTTACTTTAAAACTTTAATCAATTAAAAAGCTTACAACGGAAGACGGTCCCATCAAAGACCATAATTCATCGCAAGAAACCATTACATATATCCTGGACGTAGTAAAAACTCGACGTTGTTAATGGGATAGTCTCTACTGACAGCGTGTGCAAGTTATATTCATAATAATGATCACGACCACTTATAGGAAATACAATGAATCACAAAACCAAAGCTAAATAAAAAGAAAAAATAAAAAAAAGATTTATTTGGTAACATCAGTACTACCACCTTACAGTAATAGAAATAAAACTAAATTACAATAAGTATTGAAACAAAGGAGACGACACTGGGGCACTCGATTTCCACACGTTATGTGCAGCAACACTGGTTTTCTGTGAAGCCGTATGAATGGATACTGTATGAATAATATGTACTAATATAACTATGCAATATTCGGCATTACTTAAATTTCAATGTAGGTATTAAAAAAACATTAACATCTCATTTGAAATACTCAAAATTTCAAAATCATATTATACAATTTGTATTCGATTGTAATTTGGTATCTCTGTGCGTTTCTAAGAAACGAGTCTTTACAAACAATCAGACAACCGACGGACAACGAAGTGATCTTACGAAGGGTTCTTTATTTATAGTAGTAGGTACGAAACCCTAAAAAACATCTACAATCCCTCAATGCACCTCAAAATTTCAAAATAAAAAAAATAAAGTAAATATTTCCACTTTTCGATTTTGCTGACATTTCAAAATAACTTTTCCCTGTTTTTTATATATATATGGCCTACTAGGTATGAAACTGTTGGGCAAAGCCCTTCCATATTTCTTTTCACCCGTCTCTTTCCTTAGCGAAGTTTCTCCAATTGGGATCGAAACCATAAACCATGACGAAATCTAATCAAATTTAAATTGAGTCGAATCGGGGTGCCCTTAATTAAGTAACATAAACTAATACGCTAAGTTCAACAAACCGCTACAGCTTATGCACACGCTCACACTCGGCTGGTCATTCATGGTTTGAATGAGTTCTTGCAGCGGTTCATTTCCTAACACAAGACTGACACGTTACTTTATATAACAGTAGAAGATAATCAGTATGAAAACTGCTACTTTGCGTTTATTATATTGCTTTAACATATTATAAAGTGTACCTATGCATAACATCATTTTTGAGCCGTATTAATTTAAGCATATTCGCAGAAAATGTATCTTGTATTTAATAAAGTGGAACTTTTAGTTGCAATACGGAGTTTCACAATTTTTATTATTGTACAAATTAAAACACTTTTTAAAGCTTAAATACCTACATTTTTTACAATATTTGACACAAAGATCTGCAATTCAAGATTAGACGGAGATTGTACTGTATTATCATGTGATCATTCTATACATTTCCCAAAGAGAACAAAACGAAAATATTAATTTTAACGTTATTACATCAGCTTTACTAAACAGAGTTCAAGTATCGGCAACAGTAGCCACTCCACTGGCCGGTAAGTGGCAGGTCGATTGATGAAGTAGTTTAGTAACTAAACAAGCTGACTCGCTCACCGTGAGGGCAAACATTGGCGCTCTAACGCCAATATTGCCCGTCCAAGGGACATTGGCAAAGGGTTTCCTCTTTTTAGGGCTATGAAATTATTCACCGTTTTTATAAAGTGGTTTTAAATCAACAGGCACTTAACGAATGGATGTAAACCACCCTTGCTTAGCACAAGATAAATCTCTCTTCAGGCGGATAATAATATCCGCTTTCTGTGAATGTTACTAACTAATTTTGCATGTATGTTTTTTTGACATCTTGTATGTAAAAATTGTATGTTTTTTTGTAAATGATTAAAGGGGTTTCTTCTAATTTACTTTGTATCGATACTTTTTACGAAATAGAAAAATATTTTAATGCTTTGAAAGAGCAATACAGTATTATTTCGTGCGTCCGATGCAGTTAACGATGGCTGTGCGTGTGTGAGTGCTGCACACATACGCTATGCGACAACAATTTTCTATGTGTACGATGTCTGTATCCATCTGTTTAATAATTTGATCTGATTGTTTCAGGTATGTCTTAATAAACAAATAACTAACGGATGAAGCTCTGATGACAATAAAAAAAGTCTTGTAAGTCAACTCTTCGATCATTTGTTATTAACATTAATCTGTTTATTGTTACCATTTTTTTAAGTTTTATTTTACTCACAGTAATTTATTTTAAGTCTTAAGTATTTCGCTATCTCTAATTTACTCTTATCTGTTTACAACTTAAAAACATAATTATCCGTCGAACTAACATTACAGTCGTTTCGATCGCACTTTATTATAAACACAGTTTTCTGTCATATTTATAATTATATCCATAGAACTTTTTTTTTTTTTTATCGAACTGGATGGCAAACGAGCAGTGGGTCTCCTGATGGTAAGAGATCACCACCGCCCATAAACACCTGCAACACCAGGGGTATTGCAGATGCTTGCCAACCTAGAGGCCTAAGATGGATACCTCAAGTGCCAGTGATTTCACCGGCTGTCTTACTCTCCACACCGAAACACAACAGTGCAAGCACTGCTGCTTCACGGCAGATTAGCGAGCAAGATGGTGGTAGCAATCAACTTCTAATAAAGAATAGAAATGTCGTTGTAGATATAACCTAAAATGAGTATGCTGTTCGTGATCCAGTGAGATACACCTTTGATCTTATCTGCACTTTCATCAGGTGAAACAGGAGTCAATCACGGTCAGTTAACGTTAAAAAAAATGTTTTTATTATAACAGAAAATTTTCTTTCATTACATAACACAATCCAACGATAGTTCAGGGGTCCCGGTCGTAAGCGGATCACACCATCGTGCATCTCCTTGACATACTGCCCACTAATGAGATACAAATCGTATAGTGACAGCTGATCCTTATCAACTGTGTGTGATTGGAATAAGATGTGTTTTACACTGGCACTTGGCAAAGGATTTTTGTCTGTTTAATAGTAATTTCAAATAGTTTATCTGAACTTTTTTTGGCTAAAATTGTTGTAGGATTACAAATTTTGATATTTATGAATTTAATGATATTAGTAGGATAATGAGTTACAAAATCATGTGACATGTGACAAAGATATTTTTATCCTGGAAGAAAAACTAATTAACATTGAAATACTACCGGTTATCCAGAAACTTAAATTTTTGTATGAAGATTCTAGTTCAATTCTATCACAATCAATTAGAAAAGTCTGATTTTTTTTTATGTCTGTCTGTACATGTTCATCTTTCGACAATGACCACACACTACGTGAGTTTTGCTTAGGAGACGGGTTCCGCTAACACTGGATGTTCTAAGATACCTACTTTGTATGGAACTCTATACGCTCTAAAAAATTCTAAAACAGAATAACATTTAATACCTTTAAACGAGCAATAAATATTTAAGGGGGCCCCCATACAACAAACATGATTGTTTTGCCGTTTTTTGCTTGATATTAATAACGGCAACAGCCAGGTAGACGCTTGAAATATTCACAAAATCTTTAGTTGTATAATCACTTAAAAAATAAATTATTAAATTAAAATAAATATTTAAGGGGGGCCCCATACAACAAACTTGTGTTTTTTTGCCGTTTTTTTGCTAATGTCTAATGTTGTATAGATACACTGAAAAAAAGAGGATAATTTATTGAATCAGGCGTTACTTTGCGGAGGTCCATATCAATGAACTAAAAGAATTTCCTACAACAACAGTACAACATTTACAACAGTACGGGGTCTATTATTAATGAGCAGGTAAATTTAGTTTCATCTCCCTTGCTACGGCTTGGATCTAATTTCAGCAATGGTAGTTAATAAAACATGCCTTGACAGTAAATAAATAAAAAATCAAGGTAGTTTTGAAGGACGGTTAAAAATTTATTAATAATTTGTGGGTAGTTTTGTCTTGTTTCAATAAAACGTATGTGGGTACTTGGGGAGTTACAGTGACAAGTTAAAACGGTGGTTGTGGTTCGTTAGTCTAACAACTGGTAGCATGGCGTACGGTTGTGTCACTCTGAAGATGAGCTCTGGTTGAGTTTGAAACGCGTCAGTGTAGTGTGGTGGTGGTGATAGATGGGTTTGTGTGATTTGTGTGTGCTCTTACAGTGTGGAGGTGGAGGAACTGCATGAACACGCATATTTTGCATAAGCTTAGCTATCGTAAGGTCGCGGGTGAGCAAGGAAATTCTTTTAGTTCATTAAAAAGAGGATAGCTGAACTAGTTTGACTACTTGACGTTTAGCCAAGATTTTGTAAGACGTCACCTAACTTTTAGCTACTAGGCCTTAGCCCTTAGGGGGTGTTAGAGGCTTTTAGGCCTTAGTTTTGTAGTCACTCAAGTTATGTTAAGAGCAAAATTTTATTTTTCGGAACGCTTCTGGCGTGAGTCCGACTCGACTTGGCTGTTTTTTTAAATATTATTGCGAATTAATCTTTATCAGTGACTGTTGATTCATGTCTGTATTATTGCTTATTCATTCGTACCTTTAGGCTAATTTTGATGATGACTAATTATGTTTTGTGCGTTACAAAATTTTTGTATTGTATTGCGTATTAAATAACCGTACCATTTTTTTAGCAATAAAGATATTTATTGAGATAATGAATGTCACACAAAATGAATTATCATTTTTAGAAACGTTTACTATTACGTAAAAGTATTACGTTTCTTTTATAAAGTCTACATAGGATTTTTCTACACTTGTCCTAATTAAATAGATATCTAAAGCATTGATTGCATTGTTTTAATCTACTTTAATAACCGACTTAAAAAAAAGGTTATATTGTTCGTAATAAAGGTTTTTACTGCTTTTGAAGGTCAGCTGGCAGCAGTGTGTGTGTGTGTGTGTAAAATCAAGAGCACAATCGATTCGTTTAAAAAAAAAATCCCCAAAAAAATTTCAGTTTTGCGACGTTTATTTCTTGTATGGGCGTGGCAAAATTGACTCATACAATTTTGTATGAAAAAATGGGTACATTTTTTTAAACGATCGGAATCGATTGTGCTCTTGATTCTGAGTGGGAGAAACCATATTTTTTCCAAAAATTCAAAAAACGAAAGGGTACACTTTTTTAAAACGCCCGCATGCGTGTGTTATATTTATGCGTGCGTGCGTGCGTGTGTATAGTACTGACACCATCGTTATTAATACACTATGGAACATACGAGTATATGATCACTCGTGGTCCTCATCATGGTTGCATAAAAATATCTGATTCAAATTTCAAGTCTCAAAGTTTCATTTAAATCCAAGTGAAAGACTAACATACCTGTAATGTTAGTAATATAATTTAAAATTCCTAGAATATAGCTGTACAAAAATGTTTGCCTTCCTGAGGAAAAAGTTCATACGATTGCCTACGAAATCAAGACAAACAACCTAACGACTAAAATATAAAGTTTCATCTCATCCCCGAAATAACTCGAGGTCTGTATTTACTACCCTACTGAAATAAACATCACGAGAATCCTCCGAAAACAGGATTAGGCTTTGGTTACACTTAAAGTGGGAAGCTTAGCGATAAGCGCTCCAATACATGCCCACGCAAATTACTAAATAGATTACGCCCAATTTTCTACTGGATATAGTTTACTCAAGCGCACGACTATCCTTGGTTCCAGGCTTTAGAGTGCATAAATAAATAAAAAATATCACAATTATTTAATAAATTACACAAATTCCCCTAGTCCCAAACTAAGTGAAGCTTGTACTATGGGTACTACGCAACAGATAAACATACTTATATAGATGAATATATACATATTAAACGTTTACGTTAATTATTTTAGATTAGGAATTTACTCAGGGACTCTGGGGAGGTTATAGACTGGCTAAATAATTAAGATTTAGTTTAAGATTCGCAGGACTTTTATTTGAAAGGCCGTACGATAGTAATAATATCCTAAGAAGAGACGTAAAAATCTACATGAGTCATTCTCACTGAAGATAGTTATTATAAGTATTTTTCAAAATTACTCCCGTGCAAAGCCAGTTGCGTCACTAGTAGTCTACTCTACTTGATTTTAATTTGGAATTCGGTGCAACTTTTAACCTATTCGCATGGTATTTTCATTCAAGAAATTTAAAAAATAGTCTTACCCTGTCACCCTAGTAGAAAATACCTATTATTACATCTGGTTCTGTTACTCTGATAGTTCACGAAGAAAAGCGAAGTCGTTAGCGTAGCATTTTTGGTATGTCCTGACCTTATCACGGCATGGTCTCGATTTAATATTTATGGCATCTTCGTGCCACTGTCAAACAGGAAAGGTATGAGATTTGTTCGACTTAAGTCTAACGTGATGTGATGAGTAACGTTAGACTACCCACACAAAGCGTTAAATTATTTAAACTAATGTATTTACAAATAATTATAATGTATTTTTTTAATGTATGTAAGGATCGTAGCAAGTGGAAAGAAGTGGTCGCGTATGCGTAGATATATCTTCCTATAATGCCGTTTCCGTTTAATTGATAATCATAGATATCTGCCACATAAAATAACAGGAACTTATGAAATGGTAAAACGGGGGGTTAGTATGCCAACATGACACGTGATGATATATGAAATACAGGATGTTCTTTATTAAAGACCAGCGGACCGACCAGCTTTATCTTCACCCTTCAACCTTACACTCTTTTAACGGTCGAGTAGCTAAGAAACTTTTCCTTCTACCAATATTTTTAAACGAGCTATTGCCCGTGTACAGTCGGTGCCCTAACATAAGTATCCACTTTTCTATGCAACTAGTATGAAAAAGTAGTTACATAAGTTAGGGAACTTTTTATTGTACAAAACAAAAAGAAACACATGTACAAGGGTGGACTTTTTCCTTTAAGGGATCTCTATCAATAATCTATCAAAAAATAAATAATTAACAAGTATAAACTATGCTTTGCCCTTCTCTGAACGTTGAACTATCTTCGAAGCAATTTTTGCAGATAAACTGAGACGGCATCAGATTAGTATCTAAGACATGGACTCTTTCATTTACGAAGCTCTCAATGTACAATTTACGTGGCAATTTGCATGGACACCATGGTAATCCTATACGTAGATCAAAAGATAAAAACGTACATACATACAGAGAGACTATAGACGGCGGGAAGTGACTTTAATTTATGCTATGTAAAGAAAATTATGTTGAGATATTATTATCCAAGTAAATGTTAGGAATTTACTTATCGCTAAACGTGGTTTATGTAACACAACCAACAAGTTTTTCTTTCTGTAGAACAGCCCGTCCTCTCGCATGCGTATCGCATTTGTTTCGATTTAAAAAACGCAGCGTGCAGAGGCCCTTAATGTATATTTTTTTATTCCTAAATATCACGAAGATTCCATCTTTAAATCTGGCCAGTGACTTCTTATTTCAACTCAATATTATAATGATAACAGCAATACAACGGATAAATTGCACATCGTTTTGAATTTCGAACCAGTCAGGACGCTGACGAATGACATTGTCCGGAATTCGAGTCCGAATTCGGGCAACATCATCAATTCGAATTAATGAATCGGTGATTTGTTAAACGCTCAAAATGCCAACGGTTGTACACCTTTGTCGGTGGTCCTTATTCTGCATTTAAGTAAGACATTTGTTTGCTGGAAGCCATTGCTTTTTGAATTCTATTTTCAAACCCCATTTTTGAGCGGAATGAGTTTTTTCGGTACTTACCTACTAATGTATTCTTATTCTGCTGATGCACTATCAATTAGAATCATCATGATAGTATTGTAAGAAAATTTCTAAAAATTACTGGTCACTTTAACCATCATGCACTAGTATATTAAAATATTTCGAGAGTTTTTAGAAGTAGGTAGACAATTTTATTACGTATTTCTCATGTCGAAATTTTGAATATTGCAAAACCACATAAAGTTGAAAATATAACTGATGATTAATAAAATTGTAGTAGTCAAGTACCTACCTAAAAATATGGGTCCTGACTGGAAACTACCTTAAATCCTTTAGTTGGCTTATTTTCATAGAAATCATTCATTTTATTTTTAAAAAGGAACAAAACTGCATTCAAAGATTTCTAAGATTCGATTCTGTCACCCGAGAATGAGCCAGCTAAAAATTAATTAACCTAACCATAAAAATTTCATTTTTAATACAATCTTTTTTTGCTGACTGTACTTTTTGTTGACTGTACTTGCATTGTCACCCCAACTATATTTGCATACCAAATTTCAAGTCGATGCTATTAACCGTTGAAGAGTTCCGTCCTGCGGAGACGATCCTGGCTGGACTACCAGGATGTCACTACTAGATTATTGTATTGTCACGCGATTTACATAAGTATTCCAAATTTCAAGTCAATCTGCCTACTGGAAGTTGATCAAATTTAACGGGCAACAGCGCAGGACGTCCACCAACGAGATGGACGGACCTATGGTTAGCCGCGGGTTCATTGTGGACGCAGGCCGCTTCCAAGCAACTTTAGGTCTATGGGGGAATCCTGTGTCCAACAGTGGACGTCCCACGGCTGATATGATGATGATGATTATAATACTAATCGATAGGATTACAGATAAAATTACAGTTCCCATCCACCCTGTAACAGCAAAATGAAATTCAAAGTATAACTTTACTCAAGAATAAGGACGTACAACCAGGCGATAAAATATTGTATCGATATTTCACACGTCGACGATGATACAATATTTTGGCTGAGGCCATTTGTAAAATACAAAATGTTTGGGCGTTTCCTGCAAGAATATGATAAACGATGTGAACTGTACTGATCATTATGAAGGCTTTGTTGATAACGTTTTTACAAAAACGTACAAAATCGATGCTTATACAAAATATAGAGAATAAACAGATGATTTTTGAGTTAAATGTTTTTTTGTCAAATTGAAGAATGAAAAATCTCTATTCTAGCGGATAGATCAAAACATCATTTTCCGATTTTTAGCCAGTGTCCGATTCGCAACGACCATGGCACACTCTATCCTTCATATTGTCTATTATCTAGGATATGCTATTATACTATACCACGCGCCATATAAATCTGCCTAAAAGTTCATTACTTAATACTCAGTTTTGACGCATTTTTGAGATACTTACATTTTTTATGCGACGTACCTTTATAGTTTTTGTGGTACTAGTCGTGGCAATGAACTTTTAGGCAAAGTTACGCGGCGGAAGGTATACAGGATCTTTACCAGTACAAATTCTAACTTTGAGTAGATTGTGTGTGTGTGTATGTGTGAGTAACGAGACAAAAATATTATACAGCGTGTATTATTGATACAGCCTCAAACTGTAACCAGATAGATTGCTGTGAACTGATATTAAAACAACCTGTTAACATAGAACTGTCTACCAGAGCGTAATAAATTTTTTTCGAGCAGCAATGTAATGCGAAAATAATTTGATACGATAGAGAAGCGTTCTGTGACAGCTGTCACGTCAACAAGTGCGACGTTTTGAATAAAAACAAAGTAGTATCATGTAGTGATACATTGCCTGCTAATTTATTTTATAAGGAAAATAATAAGTCGCATTTTTTTACTAAAACATAATAAAGTGTGATTATTAGGGCCTTCACTAATTACCCTTAAAGTTTGAAGTGGTCTCAAAAATACACGCTGTAGCATATTCATATTTCAACCATTGGTACCATTGATGACCCGATGGCCAAGTGGTTAGAGAACCTGACTACGAAGCTTGAGGTCCCGGGATCGATTCCCCGCCGGGGCAGATATTTCTATAAATAATACGAATGTTAATTTTTTTTAACAATTAACAAATAAGTATGAAAGTTTTTATTAAGAAATATTAAGAAAATGCAAAATATCCATAGGACTAAAACTACTATTAAATTAAAATAACTAAAACTAAAACATTAATTAAAAAAGAGAGGTGGGCCTCTTGCATGGTGCCCATCACGCAGGCAGCATTCCCGCGTTGAACTGCGATTGAGATTCTTTGCGCGAGAAATGCCGGCGCGAGGTTGCCTGTTGCCTCCCTTAACCTATTGCTGAGCTAGAATGTTTGTATTATCTATATAAGTATGTGTATCCGTTGCCTAGTATCCATAGTACAAGCTTTGCTTTGTTTGGGACTAGGTCAATTGGTGTCAAGTGTCCCATCATATTTATCTATTTATTTATTAGTATCTAACAAGAATGAAACCTATTTAAAACCTATTTATTAAGACGCAAGACGCAACCTTAACTCTGGTCCTTCCTTGTATTAACAGAGGTAAACAAACTTAATTATGCCACAAAGAGCTATGTTGATAGTTAGGTAACCATGTAGCGGGGTAGACCTACATTATAAATAATGTAGGTCACATTTTACTGTCTTCCTGCCACAAAATGTAACTATGATGTTACCATAAAGCTAACCATTTTACGGCACAGTAAATCTAGTTTAACTATCTTGTTTTATTGTTACACTTCGAATTGCCTTTAAATTATACTAAGTCTACATTTATTTATAAAAACTGTCGTTAGGAAAAAACGCATGGGAAAAAAATGCTATACATCCTGTATCCTTTTCTAAGCTTTTTTATGTTCGGAATGATTTATGCGCGACAACAAATGGCTTATGGTTAATAAATTTACAATATACTAAATACTACATGCAAAATGAGCAAATAATAAAAAAAATACATACAAAAATACATACGATATACATACGTACGTAAAAATACATACGTACATACGCAAAATCTACATGGACTAAAATTTACACCATGAAAAATGTACAATACGCAAATATTCCGTAAACTCTACAGGTGCAAAACGGACTCTAATCACTTGAGAGGCCATGGGTCAGACCACTAACCTACCACGACTTAAAAAAAAGAAAAACGTGTCTAATATTTTTTGATAATCATATTAACAGATAATTATACTAATATATATTTTACCCAGGATATACCCAATCGGTACAAATAGCATGTAAAATTACCAACGGCCAGTTAATGACTTTGATTACAGCTTGCCCTTTTAATGCTGCCGCGCCTGTTCGAGTAATTACTAGTTATAGTTGCTTACTTTGTAGGGGCACAGATAAGAAATACTAGGTACTTAACCAGTCATTCACATGGCTCGAAAAACAGATTTTGCGATATAGTTGCGACCACGAACCGGAAGACAAAGCGTTGGCAGGCCTCCCACTAGGTGGAGGCAAGTGGCGAGTTGTCGTTCATTTTGGTGTTCTAACGGTCCTTGTTCAACAGCGGACATCTCGGAAGATGCTGATGATGATAATGATGGTAACTTAACTAGATTACTAGCATATGCTAACTCCCTGGTACCTTAAAGAGCGATTTGAAAGAAAGAAAGAAAATACATTTATTCACAACACAAGACAACAATATTATCAGGTACAAATAAACAACACAAAGGTATGTGTCATTGCGGTTGTGAATCGGACACTGGCTCAGCATAATGCTGAAGCGTTAAAAACACCCCAGCGCTGATTTTCAGCCAGCACCGTCGGCAACCCCCGGACCGTTATAAAGACATACTACAGACACACTATTACATAAGACTACATAAATAAATAAATAGATTTAGCAATGTTACTTCTATACAACCGTGGTGGCCTAGTGGTTTGACCTAAGGTCTCTTAAGTAAAGGATCGTGAGTTCGAATACGGGCTCGCACCTCAAATATATGTGCAAAATTACATTTGAAAATCAGTGCAATTCAGTGATGGATGTGAAATTCCCAATCTGCACTGAGCCCGTGGGGAACTACGGCTCAAGCTTTCTCATTCTGAGAGGAAACCTATGCCCAGATGTGGGGTGCAAGGCTATGATGTGATATGATTGATACATTGCAAATTACCGCCACTCGTTGATATATAAAGAAACTTAGACACGCGATAAAAACGGGCCTACAAGTACTACTTATTCAACTTAATTAACATAGTTTAATAACTTAATACTTGTCGTATAATACAAGATAAGACCACACGCAGCCGAGACATATAAGGGGGTTAATAAATATTTTATATCTGCACTATACATCATTTAAGTTTGGCTAAATCGTAAAAAAACAAAACGCACCATAGCTGCAACAGCTAAGGTACAAATTGGCGCTTACGACAAAATTGTTCCATTATCTTTTGTTTTGCGCTTCGGTAGTTCCATTTTTGGTTCCATGTTCGGGTAACCATATTATTGAAATAAAGTATAGGATATAAAAAACGGCTAATCTCCAATTGGACTTTTTTTTTATTCGACTGGATGGCAAACGAGCAAGTGGGTCTCCTGATGGTAAGAGATCACCATCGCCCATAGACACCTGCAACACCAGGGGGATTGTAGATGCGTTGCCAACCTAGAGGCCTAAGATGGGATACCTCAAGTGCCAGTAATTTCACCGGCTGTCTTCACCGGCTGTCTTACTCCACGCCGAAACACAACAGTGCAAGCACTGCTGCTTCACGGTAGGATTAGCCTATAAAAATCCCACTTTAGGGCACAAGCCTCCGCTCAGAATAAGAGGGCTTGGAAAAAGCGGATTGGGAACTTCAAACACATCATTAAATTTTTTCGCAGGTAAGTGCAGATTTCCACACAATTCTGTAAGTAAAAATTCGTACCATCGTAAAATTGTTTTATAAAGATGGATCAGAAATGCCAAAACAAAACACATCCCTTATATTATTATGGTTATTCTGCTTTTTATAATTGGTTGTTATAACAGCCACAATTATACACACTGAAAATTTTAACTACGTTTGTTATGTTTTTAAAGATTCAGCAGAATAAACAACTACTTTAGAGAACCTGACTACAAAGCTTGAGGTCGAATACAAATACAAAATACTTGTCAAACATAGGTGAAAACAGGTGGATATCAAATGGTGGGGTAATAATGGGTGGATTGCTTCATACGAACAATTAACAATTCATAAATTTCAAAATACGTATCTACTTATACACATAATACTGTATCTATTTGAAATTATGTTACAAACCAAAAGTAACAAACTAGGTTACCGCATCCCTAATATACTTATTCATTAACATTATAATAAGCCTTTGCCACTAAATTATACAATGAACTGGAAAGCTGAGTATCCGGAATCGTCCTTACTATTCCAGATAAATGGTTACCCTACTGCCATGGGTTATTTACCGTCGGCTTTTTGAATTTATTAAAAAGAAAGCGTATGGAAGTGAGAGCGGTGTATTTGGCAAATTATTGCGTATCTTACTGGTGTTTAAGGTATTTTTATGTGCAAGCGCAAGCTTAAGTAAGGTAAACACCAGTTATCGTAAATTTGACGAGATCCGCGGTATTTTCTGATAAGTTCTGGTGCATTTGGAGGAAATAAAATGTGAAAATATACACACAATATTATTGTGATCAGTTCAGATAGTATCTCATTTAATATTGGGGAGGTTAAATATTTTTGTTGAAGTATCAATATGTAAGTAGAGGTTCAGAAAATATCAGCGCTTTGAGAAGAGTAATAATTTGTTTATTTATTTATTTAATAAAGCACTTGCAAGCTTTTTACAGTACAAACCAAAAGATAAATACACAGTATTAACATTCGATGATAATTTGATGATAGCAGAAAGGGGGGGGGGCACATATAAAAAAGTGTTTACTGAAAAAATATACAGCTTTCACCTTCGCGTGGCGAATACCCATTTCCGACTTGTTAGTGTGTTTACATAAACGCTGTAAATAAACTATTTTTGGACTTGACCCTTAGACCAGGGTTGTCGCTTACGCAAAATTTTTAATTGGTACGTCATAATCATAATACATTGCTAATGTAGAAATTGCTAATCTGGAGTAAGAAATGACATTTCAGAGTTGCGAGTAACTTGAAGTTTTTATCAAAGAATTAAATGGACAGTGATAAAAATATTAATTACACCATGCAATGTTGGAATATAACTAAGGTCAAGAGCAGGATGCCATTCCTTCATTTTTAATGTAAAAAAATATAAAAAACAACGAATAAACTTTTATAATACTGCCTTTCTTTTAATTCTTGTTCCATAGATATACAAAGGCATTGTTGATTATTTTACGGCGGAAGAAAAAAGTTTCAAATCAAGTTTAAAAATTATAATTTGGTGGTTAATATTTATGACGAAAATGTTGCAGATGCTTTGTGAATTCATTTAAGTTTTTAACGTGGCTTATTTACCTCAAAAACCTGACACGAAAGTTAAGTTTTAAGTTGAGTAACAAATTAATCGTTATATATAATTTCAAGTCTGACCTCAATTTCGACCTGTAAGAAGAATCCAGCAAGTGGCATTACATTGCTCTATCGATAACTTTAAGTTCGCTTGACGGTTTCGCTATGTATTATAACTTGCACAATTTCTCTTGCAAATCTACGCAGAGTATAACATACTAAGTCCTCAACTTTGAACGAGTTATAAGTTTAAATAATAAACAGCATTCCATTGAACTAAGTGCTTGTAGCCGCGGCAGCCCTAAGGCCGGCCGTAATGGAAAACTGAATGTTTAATGTTCATGCGGACTCTAACAGGCAGGGGTGTGCAAATAATCTAGGATCCTACTAACTCTAGACGAGCTCTAAAGGTAAAATTTCCGATGCGACATATTATTATATCGTATACGTTATTTTGAACATGAAACTACCGTGAGACTCACTCATATTAAATATAATGACCCGGATAACTCACGTCTTAAATCGAGTTTAGCTCGACATGTTTCGGGCTTGTTTCGTATACGTTATAGTGGCTGAAAAAGGGAATAAAACATGGTTTTGCATTGCACAACTTGCAACATGGCATTGGGCATTGTGTTTAAAATAAATGGATTATTATTATTATTTATTATTTAAAAATGGCCTTGTCCGTCGCTTACGCATTTTTTACGCTATACTGTCTCGCTTAAAGTTGTACGTATCATAATAATAAAATAGTAATGAATAAAAATAATATAAATATAGAAAATACCTTAATCATAATTGCCAAAATGCAAACCAATTTGTAATCAAAACTGTAAAGTTTCCATTTTCACTTCAAATGAGACTCTTCGAGCAGATGCAAAAAAAAAACCTAAGGCGGAAAGTCAAGGTGGGAACTTCGTTTCGTATGCATAACATCGCAATTATAGGAACATTTCTTAAACTAACACAGTGTAATACTGACCACAGATGCATTTTATGCATAATAGCATTATCACGCTTAGATGGAGTGCCACTTCAAATGATTTCTTGAGAAAAAATACCGCGTCGCGGCTCCTTCAAAAGCATGATTATTTTACCCGTCACCCATCGCACGATATGAACCCTAGATCCATTTTGACATGGCCCACAGAATGACCCCGAACTTGACCCTTCACGACATTGACACTTCATACTTGACCCCAGTCGTGGGATCTGACGATCGAGTTGATAACTAGGCGAAATATTTGGGTCTTATTACGTATGAAAAAACTTTATAGCGATTACGATGAGCGTTAAGAATTCGAATTTTGATATTGAGTCATTAGAAAACTAAGTTGACTCGAAACTCAGTTTTGATTTGCTTATATTTTATGTTTACATTAATAATTTTTTTTTGAGGACAGAAAAAAATAAATTTCAACAAGCAAAACAAACTTAACACAGATAGAATGCAGATATTTTTGCCACATACGGTGGAATGGAACTTTGGAATCATGATGTATCGCTCGTATTTCCGGACCAGTACAACTTGGAGATCTTCAAAAACTACCTACTCCTTTCTCAAAGGGCCGGCAACGCACTCGTAACTCAACTTATGTTATGGGTGTCCATGGGCGGCGGTGATTACTTTCTATCAGGTTCTGCTATTTTGCTTCCTAACTTATAAAAAAACAGACCAAGTTTTTTAGAGTATAACAAAACATGTCTTATCTTCAGAAGTCGAATTACTATGAACATTTTCATAATGCAGTGGTCATCGTAATACGTAAATAAAGCCTTTCGTCCAAAAGGTGCTATCTATCTACTGATTTATTTCATAACCGCCAGATAACCCAAACGTCTTTATTGTGATTGCATAACTCGTATTGTTTGATATAGGAGAGATATAGTCACGAGCGAGAGAAAAGTTTTGAGGGGTTCTATGAAATGGAAAATAATGAATTTTGTGTAAATATTGCTGGCTATCAGTTGATCTACAGTTCTATAAGAAAAAAGTTTGTCATGTGACACATACTTTAGTACAAAATATGGTAAGCGACATGTAAATAAATCTAAGCGCCAACTTATCAAATCAAAAGCTTTATATAATGTTTGAGCTACATAGGCATGATGTCGTAATTAAAATCAATAAATACCCAATGATCTTGGCTCATAATGCAATGCTGCAGGTGCTGTATAACAGTCTATGTGCAACTATTATAGAGCTACTTGCTGAATAAGAATTTATAGTAACGCTAACTACGCTTTACGTATCTCTAGAAAGGCGCTATTGGTATATATATCAACAGCAAGCGCGCCTTTTGTGAAGCTGGCTATTGTAAAAGCAAACGCATAAATAAATGTTATATTGCGCCAGTTTTAATAAAATTTCTTGGTCATAAGAGATCGCGGTTTGTTAAATTTACTTATATAGATTTTGCTGGTGACTGTCAAAATCACAGTGAAGGTGTATTTATTATATGTGACAACCTGCCATAAGGACCCTTTTGCTACGGATTGTCACATATGCTTTTGTATTAACCTAACTAACTTGGAAAAGTTGTAAGCCCCCGAGTGACATTAATATCTTAAAAGCGACTGAACTGATTTTAATTAAACTTAGCTAAGAACCACTTGCTATCGAGTAAAAACTAAGAGAATTTAAAGAAGAAGCACAAGCTAGAATTATTAAAAACCATAAACTTATCGTTAATATCTTGTTCGTTAATATCGCGGCATCGGTTACAGGAACAGCGATGATGAATTTGCAGCGATGACGAATTTAAAAACCCCCGACTTTGTGACTTCGAAGAGCAATATCTCAAAAACGGCTGATCCGATTTTGATGAAACATGTCTAGGGACCATCGCTAGAAACACTGCTTTCAAATAAAAAAACGCAATAAATGCGGCCCACCCATTTAAGAGCTACAGTGCCACAGACAGACGCAAAGACAGACACACACATAGCGGTCAAACTTATAACACCCTTCTTTTTGCGTGGGGGGTTACAAAAACGCATCGAAATCGGTACATCCGTTTTGAGAGCTAAGATGACATAGACAGATATTGGCGTCAAACTTATAGCACCCCTCTTTTTGCGTCGGGGGTTCAAAAGTGCAATTTGAATACAAACTTTTCTTGGACTGTACTTTTTCTGACTGTTTACTCCTTACATCAGAACACATCAACGCAAGCGCAGAAACAGCGAGAAGAATATGGCAGTAGCGATTCATATAGGCTTTAATAATCCTGACTAGTATTACAAATGCGGATGTAACTATGTCTGTCTGTCTGCTACTTCTTGACGCAGACCGCTGAACCAATTAAGATGAAAATAGGTGTGAAGATAGTTTTAGACTTTGAGTAGGACTAAGGGTAGTTTTGATCCCGGAAAATTGCATTTTTCCTTCGGACTATTTTTTTTTTATTAAATTGTCAGAGCAGCTTTGCAGCTAGAGTTATTCTTTAAGAGAGCAATAGCGTGACGCCATAATAGCTTGACTTAAGTTTCCAGGATAACAGAAGCCCTACTCGGATTAGTGGTCGATTTATCTTCGGATAATACCGACATGGAGATACTCACCAGATTTTTCGTATACATGCCATGTCATGACGGCCGGACGGCCAAGTTGGTAGAGAACCTGACTATGAAGCTTGAGGTCCCGGGTTCGATTCGCGGCCGGGGCAGATATTTGTACGAATAATACGAATGTTTGCTCTCGGATCTTGGATGTTTAACGCATATGTATTTAAGTATGTATTTATCTATATAACTTGTTTATCCGTTGCCTAGTATCCATAGTACAAGCTTTGCTTAGTTTGGGACTAGGTCAATTGGTGTCAAGTGTCCGATGATATGTATGTCAGTTTGATACGAGTTTGTATGGGCGTGTACACGAAAAATCGTGTCGGTACTTGCATGTCGGTATTATCCGGGCCGGTAAATAGTGTCACCTATGACTTGGACCACATTGAATCTGACTCACAAGTATTGATGTCGCTCCTAGTGTTACCTTCATCACTTCCTATTTCACAATCCCGAGGCTTTACGACGCTATATCACCATAATATCACCAATTTACGGCCAGATGATTCCAGTCCTTTGCGGCTTCATAGCATTTATCACAGGAGATGGCCACGCGCGCTTATTCAATTCAATCCCTATATTTATTGTTCCATTGATAAAGTAAGAAAAAAAAGTTCGTGTTATTATCGGAATTGGAAACTAATGAAATGAAGTAGGTAGGTATAAAAAGTCGATGATTTCGCCAAAGTTGACGTAATTGTTTGCCGAACATAACTTGATACCTATAGTACCAATAGAAGTAGAACATTCAAGCTCAAACGCTAATACTCATTTTTATGGTTCTTACTTAGTTAGAAAAACTGTGTACACTCTACTAAGATGTGGCAGATAATTGGGACATTGGAAGTGTTTTGTTTTGTATGTACAATGTTTCATATTTTATTAAGTATTTTTTATGAAATAAGGTGTTAAAATAGGGTTACATACAAACGAACAAGCGGACGATTATGAGTTTGACTTTGATGTTGAGGGACTTTCCAAGGATTCCCGAACTGTCTTGGTCTCTGCAACAGAACACAGGAGCGCAAGCACTGTGGCTTGGCGGCAGGATTAGCGAGTAAGAAGGTGTAAGTATTGGTGATAAGGAAGGATTGTCTTACCACCCGCATATTTTGGTGTTTAAGTTTGTAAGGGCTTAAATTGAGTGTAAACGCTGTTCGTAGAAATGCAAAATGAAGTAAAAGTAATGATAAGCGTAAGTCAACTCTCGTCATTTGTGCTTCACGTTTGCTACAGCATATAGATTGACGTGATTGGATTCGAGCGGTAATAGAAAATCAAGGTTTTTACTATGACTACTATAGAGACGCAGATTGTTATAGTATAAAGTGCGACTGTAGGTCATATCCAGGCTGTTTGCTGTGCTATGCTAT
This sequence comes from Choristoneura fumiferana, assembly GCF_025370935.1. Classification (NCBI taxonomy): domain Eukaryota; kingdom Metazoa; phylum Arthropoda; class Insecta; order Lepidoptera; family Tortricidae; genus Choristoneura; species Choristoneura fumiferana. The sequence goes on from NC_133491.1 coordinate 12,183,185, forward strand.
TATATAAATTGGTTTAATAAATAATTTATATGTATTGGTTGCAATATGGATACTTGTAACTGTCATTTTTGTAACTTTAAAAACACACACAAACTTGCATGACGCTTGTATTCCCAAATGGAGTAGGCAGAGCACACGAAACGTTACCGCTTCGGAGCCACTTTTAGCAATTTTAGGTTTGAATTTTGACAAAAGCGGTACAATAGTGACAAGTTGCTAGCCTGTCACCTATACGGTATACCTTAACCTATATCCTTTGTCGCCTCTTACGACATCCACGGAAGAAATGGAGAGGTGTAATTCTTATCCGACACCACACGGGGTTTGTAATTTATGATGTATTATATTGAATGAATAAATAAAAGTAAACTAAATTGAAATTCTATGAATACTAATTCGCACTAAATAATACTTTCCCCTCGTGTTGCGGGTGTTCATGGGCGGCAGTGGTTGCTTCCCATCAGGCAACCCGCATGCTCGTTTTACTCCTCTTATATAAATAAAAAAAAAGATTAAGCTCGTATTTTCTGATATAAATTTTTACTATTAACATTTAATAAAACAGTCAACATAGATTTCAAGTTTCGATGTGTTCCAATAACCATTAGCATATAAATTCAGCTATATTTCTTATTTTCTATAATATTACTGTTACTATGCCCCAATACGCCCACCATCTCCGTTTACATTCATATTCAAAATAAAATAATAAAACAGATAATGTGCCCCTAAAGTTACGGTTCACACTTAATATAGTATCTTAAAGTGACGCTACCGAAACCTGTTCAGAAAATGCTATGCTAGGAAAGGATTATATGGATAAACCTAAGGTCTACCTGCAGCTTCACTCATAACGGGTGTGGCCTGTAATACGAGCAAATAATTAAAGCATAGATCATACTCGTCAAACTGAACAACATTAGTTCAGCGACTTTTGAAAATAATTAGTTTATTTAATTTTTATTACACTTTAAAGTTTGTGCGAGGAAGCAATGTAAAGCAAAATGCTTGTTTTTTGTAGGGTGATAGGCGATGTCAGTTGTATTCTAGGATGGCGTACATTGATAGCAGTATTTAATTTGAATGAAAAAGGGTAATCTAAACAATCAATTATTTTTAAAAGTCGCCGAACTAATGTTGTTCAGTTTCTCGAGTTCGATCTATGTTTTAATTTTTTGCTCGGATTACAGGCCACACCCGGTATAATCTATTAGATCCGCTTTATGAGTTCGAATTCTGCGATTCTATTAAATTCTCATGGGGATTATTAATATTTGCATCGATTGTTTTGAAGCGATAAGGTCGCCTATTGCTTACCTTGATAGTTTTTCATGTACCTACCTCAGTTTTTGTGCTTGAAGGAGGGTTATGTCTTTTGAGCGTATGTATTTGTACTACTTATTTTACTATATTGAAGTGTTCAATAAAGAGTAATTGTACTGAAATGCACTTATTTATACTTTGAAACAAGTATAAAAAGTGATCTTTATTTACATTTTACGAAAAATAGCAATGCAGAATCTCAGGTGTATTCAGTCTATAGACATGAAATTCTGCGCTGCAGTAGCAATTTAGAGATTTTACTTGCATATATCGTGATTCTGTAAGAATACGGAGATAAAATTCCAGACGTTATGTTATTCCAGACGTCTAGCTATATACCAAATTTTTTCCCAATTTAATCAGCCAAAGCACACACACATATGCATGCATACTCACAAACTTTCGCATTTACAATATTGTTAGGATATAACGTGAGAATCTTAAATATTTCAATCAATAGGAATTTTATTAATATCACACAAACAAAATTTCTATGTACCTATCTGTTTTCTCCTATCATGTAATTACTTTATACATTTACTATAACGCTAACTGTTCTAAATGTAATACTTATGGGACTTTTATATCGCTTAACGCTGTATATCGGTGATACGTTAGCTTTATTAGGTGTTTTGCCTTCAAATTGCTTATTAAAACTTTTCTAGGTTAACATTATTAGTGTTATTAGGATATTTGAGATGATTTGGTAATATTTTTGTGTCAGTTTGACTCACTAAATGACTCAAACTGTGAAAGTTATAATTCTTAGTAGCAGTCGATAATTTTCCTAATCATAGAGTGGTGTAATATTTGTGCAACTGTTTATAGAGCTTAGTCATAAGTGGTAAAAACTCGTACCTAGTTATTTGAACTTTATGACCTTTCATGCAGATGATGGATTCGAGCCCGGGCCTGCACTTCTTGGTTAAAAACCTTTAACCCCCAACGCAAAAAGAGGGTGTTAAGTAAATAAGTTAAATAAGTTTAACCGCTCTGTGCATTTGTGTGTCTGTGGCACCGTTGCTCTTAAACGGGTGGACCGATTTGAATGCGGTTTTTTCATTTAAAATCAGGTTTTCTAGGAATGTTTCTTAGACATGTTTTATCAAAATCGGTTTAGCAGTTTTTGAGATATTGAACTTTGAAGTGACAAAGTTTGGGGGTTTTCCAAGTTTTTGTTGGTTATTCATAATTTAACATGGTCTCACGATCTCTAAGGCTGTAGTTCCCACGCTGATAGATAGGATAATTTTATAGCAATGTTCCAAAAGACAAATCCCAAAATCTCAATTAATTGCTAATGTCTAGAAACTAAATGACTAAGTACTTACGACGTAATTTCAAGGACTTTCCATAGGAATTCAAGTTAACGGCCGTAAAGTGACAGGTAAGAGCTTGTTAAAAATAAGTTTTTGGTAAAAAAACATTTTTAATACAAGCTTTTTTTGCAGACCGTACTTTGTGTTAAATGTAATTGCATTGTCACTCAAACTACATAATTTGCGTACCATATTTCAAGTCAATGCCATTAACCGTTGAAGAGTTCCGTCCTGCGGAGACGATCCTGGCCGGACTACCAGATTATTATATTGTCACGCAATTTACATAAGTATGCCAAATTTCAAGACAATCCGACTACGTACATGGCCGCACATACATAGATACATTTATTATACATGTTACAGTTTTATGCCAGTTTATCAAAATTAACAAGTATTGTCTTAATAAGGTTGGCCTTGCCATTCCGTCTCTGCCAGTACCGCCGTAAAATTAGTATGTACACGTGTCGGCGAGCGTGAAAACTTAATTATACACTCTGAGAGTCATGTCTGTATGTAATGTGGAAAAAAATCACGATTTTGAAATGTTATCGTCCTAAAGAGTTGACTGGAGATTATCGCTTTCTAGCAGCAAGCTAGTATTTAGTCTAAACTGCTCATGAATTAAGTTGGATACTAGCAAAAAGCTAATTACTTTTGTTACAAGTCAAAAATATATTTTCATCGTCTGTATTTCCGGATAAATTACAGGCTTTTCAAGGCCAGAGTGACTGTTACTGACCCAATGAGAAGGTTAAGAAGGTTAAACCTTTGGCTTCATCTGTATCATCAGGTGGGATAGAGGTCAATTACAGGTCAGTTTTAAGTAAAAAAAAAAAAAAAAACACAAAATGTCAACCAAAAGATACCCCCAACCTTGGTGAGTAACAATTGATAATACTAAGCTCTTAAAACTGCGTTAGTGCAGAGAAAACACAAATAAATGGGTACATTATTTGACCGTTGTTGCTAGGGCGTACCGCCCCAAATGCCCTTTAGTTCCATTCAAGATCTCAAAATACTCATTGTCATCATCATCATCATGTCAGCCGAAAGACGTCCACTGCTGGACATAGGCCTCCCCCAAGGCTCTCCACTCAGACCGGTCTTGTGCTTTCCGCATCCACCGCGATCCCGCGATCTTAACCAAGTCGTCGCTCCATCTTGTCGGAGGCCTACCGACAGCTCGTCTCCCGGTCCGCGGACGCCATTCGAGAAGCTTCTGGCCCCATCGGCCATCAGTCCTGCGAGCAATGTGCCCCGCCCACTGCCACTTTAGTTTCGCAATTCTTCGGGCTATGTCGGTAACCTTAGTTCTACTGCGGAAATACCCATTGTACTGTCGTAATAATAACAACCAATGAGGAAACTGCGTTTGCATCCCCCAAGACAATAACTGTGTTTTAGGTGTTTTATATTGATAAGATTTCACGTGTGCCAGTCATTTCATTACATATATCAAAAAAGTCTAGTCATGATGGTTTACCTTCATTTTTATTATTACACTATGACTGTTCCTAGTCATCAAGATGCCTCAACAGATGGCACTAAATATGTCACTATAGAATTCTTGAAATAATTTCTAGCTGTTTAGCATTTGTACAAATAGCAACCGCTCTGGCTGATATACAGCTTGAAACTATGCAGAAACCATACGATCATAAAAGCGAAACGTCTAAATCCGTGTAATGTGGTACAAATGCTGTGTAAACTTTGAACAGGGCGGTAAAAACGTCCACATTTCACGGCGAATGGCGCGGGTTCACATCCGTGCTTTGACATCCGAAGTGCAGGTTTTATCGCTGTTTTATTAACTTTAGGGACGTGGTTACTGGTGAAGAGTATATTTTATGCTAGTCGTGGATTTCGATTTTAAAATATAGGCTATAGGCCCTGTAGCTCTTCTCTGAGTTTTTCGAAATTCATGAGCGATACATTTGAAATTTACCACGAGGTTTACGGTGAAGGAAAATATCGAAAGGATGCCTCGCAGGGAAAGTCCACCTTTGTACTTATAACTTTGTACAAGTACATTTTTTGTAACCTTTTTGTATTTCCTTTTTGTGCAATAAAGAGTATAAACAAACAAACAACCATCGTTAGGGAACCGGCACAAACCTGCGAAGCAAATCAATGGTGTGTGTGAAGCTCCTAATCCGCAGTGGGCCCGCGTGGGAATACAGCCCAAGCTCGCTCATTTTAAGAGAAGGCCTGTGCCCAGCAGTGCGAAGTGTATAGGCTGGAATGACTTGCGTAGTACTCTCTAGTCGTAATTTAAAGGCGTAACCACAGTGCATGGTTCTAGCGTAAAACAAGCTGCATTTATTAAAACAATTCATTTTTAGATATGTACTTATAGGTGAAAAATGCTCCGCTTGTGATGACACCGCAGCCTTACAATTTTATTATAACAAGAACTCGTTGTAACTTTCCTCACGTTTATTTCACTTTCATTTATGTTTTATGACTAATTCCGAATAGGATATTAGGACTAAATTCGGTTGTTTAATTTTATTCGCGGCTTCCGACTATAAAAGTGGACGGTAATGGTTTCAAGTTTAATTTATGTTTCCCATAACTTTGGTGCTAATTAATTTTGTTGGTGAAATGTAATAATTTAGTCATAGGTAATAAACCAGATAAAAATGGCAATTAAATTAAGTAATAAAAGGAGTTCAACAAGTTGGACACCTGAACGCTGGTAGTTAAAATTAGTTTGAAACATTTCCGTATTGAAATTGTGTTCGTTTTTTATCCTGATTACAAAATTAATAAACATTAGTCGTTACCGCTATCCCGCGGGAAGTGTGCAATTTTCCGGGATAAAAACTATCCTATATCCTTCCCCGGGGGACTCAAACTATCTGTATACCGAATTTTATCGCAATCGGTTCAGAGGTTTAGACGTGATGAAGTAACAAACGAACAGACTTACAAACTTTCGTATTTATAAATTTAGTGGGATAAACAGGGTTAGGATTTTAAGCCAGGCCCCTACTCAATAAAAGTTACTAGTGCTACAATTCTACATAATTCACACTTTTTTAGGGTTCCGTACCTCATAAGGAAAAAACACTTTGTTGTCCGTCGGTCTGTCTGTCAAGACCCATTTTCTCAGGAACGCGTGGAGGTATCAAGATGATACTCATATCAAATACTCAGGTCTACTGTCCCTTGGAGCTGTGAAAAAAACAAACTTCTAAGCCAACGTAATCAAAAGATACAGCCGTTTATGCTGCAGGGGGAATCAAAACCTACAGGGTACCTCCCGTGAACTCAGAATCTTGAAATTTGGTACAAAGCAACGTCTTATAGGACAGATAAAGGAAAAATTGCGAAAAACATACATTTTAAGTTACATCATACCGGGTGGGCCCTGTAACAGGAGCAAAAAATTAAAACACAGGTTCTGCTACTCAAATGGAACTACTTTAGTTCTGCAACTTTCAAAAATTAAGTAATTTTATCATTATGTTAATACAAATAAATGAAATGGTATTTTCAATGTACGGCATCCATTAGCCTAAATGACATCAACTGTCACGTAACAAAATGCCGGATTTCGCAATACTTTGCTTGTCCAATTAAACTTTAAACTATAATAAAAGTTAATTTCAAAAGTTGAAGAACTAAATTAGCTCAAGATTACCTCTATACTGTGCGCAAGATGGAAGCTGTGGTTTAATTTTTGTCTCTTGTTACAGGGCCTACCTTGTAGAATATGTACGCGAGTCCGACTTGCAGTTGGTCGGTTTTTTTACGAGAAACTTAATAAATATGTAGAATTGCCGCCGGTTTAGATAACTTTAAATAAATAAATAAATATCATGGGACACTTGACACCAATTGACCTAGTCCCAAACTAAGGAAAGCTTGTACTATGGATACTAGGCAACGGATAAACATACTTATATTATATAGATAAAGATATACTTAAATAGATATTAAACATCCAACACCGAGAACAAACATTTGTGTTATTCACACAAATATCTGCCCCGGCCGGGAATCGAAACCGGAACCTCAAGCTTCGTAGTCAGGTTCTTCAACCACTTGGCCATCCGGTCGTCGAAGGGGGGTTTAAGGGGTCTTACTCTCAGTATTGCTCCTGCCATCTTATGCCATCTTATTTCAGTTTAGTCCCTAGGGAGTAAAAGTAATTATTTTTTTAATTTACTTGGGGTGACTTAGATAAACTCAAACAGCCAGTACTTGCTTAGTTTTTGGCATAAAATAAGATTGTGTGTGGAACATTTTCATGACGAATATGTTACATTCTTAGTCTACGTGGTCTTAGTTCTATGCTCTTTCCGCATAGAAGGAGGCGCCATTATATTTATTCCAGTTTGTGTATGGACCATTTTGCCGATGCGATTTTGTCATATCTGTGTCTGGTTGGAAAAAAATACTTACCGCGAAGACTGAAATTGTTGTAGAGCGTAAATCATAAACGATTAATGTCTATTTTTTTCTCGCAATCGAGTAGAGTTTTCACCTCGAGACTAAAACTCAATATAAACCTTCGGATAAATAGACACCCTCGCTAAACCTCGGGAGGCTAACCACCTCGGGTATATATATTGGCTTATTTTAGTCCATCGATAAAAAATATACTATTTTGTCTGTGTCTTGTTGCCATCATCCTAATATACCTACCTATGGATGGACACTATCTACTATTCTATCATCAGTACTTTAATAAACAACACGGCATTCAATTTAGACAATGTCGAGAGGACCACACAGGCGTCTGTCATTATTACAAACTACGAACACAGAATTAACATGACAAAGATGTGTCACTCAGCATGTCAAACACTCTATTGTAGGTACAAATCAAACAGCGCTAGCGTTAGATACAAGTGTTAGAGGAGGGTTGTCAATGTAGTATTCAAATGATATTTAATTAATGAAACAGTGCAATTAAAATGGCAGTGATAAAAACATTTATAAGTGCAATATCACCCTAATGTTATATTTAAATTTCAATGTATTTATAAATATGTCAAAATAAAATTGTGACATTATTTTTACTGCTATAATGCTTTTGTTTTACAATTACTAAAAATACTGAGCTCTGAATGTGTTGATGTAATATATAGAAGAAATCAAATTATCAAATCATTGCTGGAATACCTACATTTCACGTGCTATAGACATAACTAGGCCAGTCAACTATTTTACCGACACTTTGGGCGTCTCCTGCGTTACCAAAATTGTCTCTGGCGTTACAAAAAAATTGTACTTCCAACAAGATATTTCACGGTTTAATAGGTTTAACTTACGTAGGATGGTATGTATTCATGTACACCATCTATTAAATTACAGCAAAAACATTTTTACTTACAAAAATCTACAATTGTTTGAAAAATGTCGCGGACAGATTAGTGTCGGTAAAAAAGTTGATTGGCCCACCTACAGTGTGCTTTGTCTCAGAAGTGTGTGCCTGAAAAGATAAAATGTTCCTGTTACATTCTTATGGGAAACGCTTTAGGCACCCACAAAATAGATTTAGCTAGATGAAATAGCTGCGATACACTTGATCTCATTTTCCCATCCATCACAGCTGCCCCTGTCAAAACCAGCGGTTTATTAGCAGAACTGTACCTTCTTCACATTATTCCTCTGCGCCGATAGACAGTTTGTTTCATTTGATTGATTGGCGTATTGACAGTTTATTCTGCGCTACTGATGAGTCGCATATTTAGGTGGCAAACAATTTAGTGGGCAAATTGATTTACTACAGAAGCGCGGGTGTGCTTGAACTTAATAATAGGTATTTTTAAACCCCCGACGCAAAAAGAGGGGTGTTATAAGTTTGACCGCTATGTGTGTCTGTCTGTGGCACCGTAGCTCTTAAACGGGTGGACCGATTTGAACGTGATTTTCTTATTTGAAAGCAGGTTTTCTAGCGATGATTCTTAGGCATGTTTCATCAAAATCGGTTTAGCCATTTTTGAGATATTGAACTTTTAAGTGACAAGGTCGGGGGTTTTTCAACTTTTGTTGGTTATTGTGATATTCCATATCAGTTGGTAGTAAAATCTCAAGTCCGGAATTCATTGCAAATAGGCCATTGCTCCCCTCTCTCACGTTAGGCCTCTCGTCATCATTTACGATAAAGAGATGGGCTCACCTGTTCGTTCTATTCTAGAATCGGGCATTGCACTGAAATACTCTATGAGATTACTAATACAATGACTCTTTTTTAGGGTTCCGTAGTCAACTAGGAACCCTTATATTTTCGCCATGTATTTCCGTCTGTCTCTCTGCGGCTTAGCTCAGAGACCGTTAGTACTAGAAAGCCGTAATTTGGCATGAATATACATATCAGTCACGCCGACTAAGTGGGAAAATAAAAAAGTAAAAAAAAATCATAGACGTAAAGTGGGGATGTTTTTTTTTCACTTCCACCCTATGTTGTAGGGTATCGTTGGATATGTAGGTATTTGAAAATGAATAGGGGTTTGCAAAAATCATTTTTGATGAAGCGAATATTTTCGGACATATCTGAAAGTTCAAAAAAATGTGTCCCCCCCTCTAACTTTTACGTTTAAAAATATGAAAAAAAAATTAAGCTTAATAAAAACTTTAGAAAAATTATTTTCAACTTAATCAGTTGAGCAGTTTTTAAGTTTTTGTAAAAAATGATTTCTAAGGCTAGGTCGGGAAAACTACGGAACCTTACATTGAGCACGGCCCGACATGCTCTTGACCGGTTTTTATAGTACATAATATATATCTCATAGAAAACAATAGAGAAAAACAAGTACATGGAGTAAATATGTAAGGATCGGCGGCCCTATCGGTTCGGAGCGATCTTTGCCAGACATCTTTTCCGTCATCACCGTCACCATAATCATCATCATTAGCCAGCAGTCCACTGCTGAATATTGGCCTTCCCCAATGAGCAATTATATCAGCAAGTTGAGTGGCAGTGGGCCGGCTGTATCTGTCGAAGAACCGACAATTGGTGGAGTAAACGGGTTATGTCTTTTTCAACGCATTCATCCCAATAATAAATGCGAAAGTTTGTAAGTATGTTTGGTTGTTATCTCATCACATCTAAACCGCTGATTTAGATGAAATTCGGTATACAGATAGTTTGAGTTCCGAAGCCTACCATAGGATAGGATAGAATGTCCTTACATAGGATAGTTTTTGTCCCGAAAAATTACGAAGTTTCCACGGGATAGCCATAAACGAACTCCAAGGGAACGGAGTCGCGAAAAACAGCTAGTATAAGCTCACAAAAACTAGAAATATTCGGCAAAATTACCTGTTTCCAAGTCTCATCAATCGATGAATGAATCGAGCGTTTAATCAACGGCTATGATCGAGCCAGATCAAACGCGGTTAATAGCGATCGACGGCCCGGTATATTCTTAGATCAAAGGCTGCATCATACGGTGGGTAAAAACAGACGGTACAGTCTAACAATAGATATATTTAAAGATTACATGACTCTTATATATTGATACTAAATAATGTTACTTTTTTAAACAATTTATTTATCCCTGCTTTTTACTTTTTGTTAGTGGTCATTTATTTATTTATTTCTTGGTTTCAAATAATACATAAAAAATCGAGGAGTCTACAGCCAAGTTTAGACTTGCAAGAAAAATCGTGTAAGTTGCATTACATTGCGGCGCTCGATGGACCACTACAAAGTCTTTGACTTTCGGCCTCGCAATGTAATGCAACTTGCACGATTTTTCTTGCAAGTCTAAACTCGGCTGTAGACTCCTCGATTTTTTATGTATTATTTGAAATTTTTACCTCTCAATGAAAATATACAAATAGTAAAAGCTAAACAAACCGTTTTTACCTGTGCTCTAGTATTTTTCATAATCGATTACATTTCGGCACTGTTTGTTATAACGTATTCATGCAAATTCAAATATTTCAACCTTAACGTATTAATTGTGTTAATAACAGCTTTTATATGACTTTTTTATGATTTAATCGTGCAAATACACACGTTTCATTCGTCACAGCTCTTCATTATGATGTAAAAACGAACTGTTCAAATACATATTAATTCGTGAGCAGTATTTTAGTACTAATGATTCGGAATGTTGAGATAGTTTTAACCACATAAGTAATTATAAGAGAAATATGATTGCTATTAAAGCAATTATCATATTATTATATTATCTCTATAAAAATGTGTTTAAAAAATATATACCTCGTTGTGTTTCTTGCCGGATTCTTCTCAACAGAGGTTTTTCCGAACGGGTGGTAGATTTTTTTTGACATTCAGAACTGCTTGTTATAGCCTAAATTGAATAAAGATATTTTGACTTTGACTTTAACTTTATAATATCTCTATAATAGTGTGTATTTTTTAGTTTCGGAATATCGGGTGCATTTTACAAGCTTTTCTTTAGCTTGCCCTGACTATTTATTTATTTGTTTGGGCAAATCTTGGAAGCTAGACCCACTTCCAATCCAATCCATCCCACTTGAAATTTGGTACAGATAGATATGCAGTTTAAATGACAATGTAAGTACAGTCAACAACAAGTACAGTCAGCAAAAAAGCTTGTATTAAAAATGAAATTTTTATCAGAAACCATTTTTTTTATTAATCAAACAAAAAATGACAAAAACGAAGTGCGTCAAGTCAAAGTTTGGGAACGGGGCCTGTGAGGTCCCGCGGTGCCTCTTCTTTATATTTTTTGTTTATTTGACAAAAAAAACACAAAATATTCTGATAGTCTAACTAACTAATTGGATTGCTTTAGGACAATATTGTGAAGTGTGGCGCCATCTATCGCAATTATTTAACGTCACGACTCCTTTGTTCCAAATTATACTGGAAAGGTGTAAAAAAACTTAGTTGAGTTAACGCTAATAAAATCAAATAATAAATTATTTCGTAACTGACGGAGCTGGGAGAGTAAATTTATAGCATTTTAGCCTTGTCCTTATACGGCGAAAACGCCATATAAAGGTGAAAATCGGCAATTACTTCACCGACACGACTACAGCTCTTAAACGACGAATAACATGTACAGTCGAGTACAAAAATATGGACTTATCTAACCCTTTAAAAATATGTACCAGGCTATTTCTCAAAAAGTTGACCATTTTCAATTGTTCATTTTATAAACAAAAAATCCTGACGCTATTTCAACACAAAAAATAAGTACCTAATATTGTGTTTTTAAATATATACAAAACCTTGTTTTAAAGTTGATAAAAAGTCAGATAATCTTTGTTGTTGGATCCAATAAAAAAATTCGATGTAGTTACGAAATTACGATTTTTTTCCTCACTGATTTGTGTGTGTGTTTTATACAGTATGCTTTATGATCTCGTCCTTAGCGTTAGTAATTTCTTGACAAACTAATTTCTTGTCAATTTCATGACGGGACAACGTTTTGAGAAATACTCTTGAGTGGTTCCAATACATATTTTTGCACTTGACTGTAACTAGCGTAGTATAATTCTAACGCGTATTCCTCTGGTCCGTCGGCCGCAAACAACAATTATGGGGCATTATGACTTGCAAATTGAGCAAATTTACCCGTTTAGGCGTGTAAGCTCATGAGCCGAGCAAACGAGCTTAATTAACGGAAAAGGGACACATTCGTTACTTGCACATCAAATGTGTTAAGCAATTTGAGCATTGAAAACATACTTTTCAGGGTTACAAAGGCTCTGCTATATTTCCATTAATCATGGCTTTATGAAATTTAAATAATCATGGCTTTTTGTAGATTAGATGTTCTATGAGAAAGAAATGGTGTTTGTACTAATAGTCAAAGTCACTATATAGGTCATAATATTCATTATGTTATTTTTGTTAATAAAAAGATATGATCGGGGATCCATATTTTTTATAAATATTGCTTTACACGTCATAAAAATATTCGTGAAAAATTTGAAATCCTTCAGTTGCTACTTTTAGAGAAAAAAAACAGTTTTAGGCTCAATTGGGTGCCCTATAGTTTCAAACTCCAATCCCTTTATAAGTACGCGTAACTTCATTTGTTTCGAAATTATAAGATGTTAAGACTGGTTGATTACCTGAAGCAACCACGCGATTTTTACGACCTGTTTCTCTTCGTTGCTTTTTAACGTTTTTAAACTTATCATTTATTGTATTAATTGTATTAATTTTCGATTTGCTACGTTCACAAGAAGTCGTTGTGTCCGTACGTGTGTAGTTTCCCAATCACTCCGAAACTGGCCATGTTTAATTCATAATCAGTATAATCTACAGCTGCGTTGTTGGTAAATTATTAATGAATTCATTTCCAGTTTCATTGAGTTCGGTTTTGAGTTGTTTCACTAGTTAAGCTGGTTGGGAGCGGTGGGAATTTAACCGCAGTGCCAGCGCCGAACAGTCAATCAGTTAAGCATAGTTTTGACTTTATTATTGCCAACAGCATAAGTTCCCAACCTTTTTTAGTGTTTCGTACCTCAAAAAAAAACGAATGCCTTAAAGGATCACTTCGTGGTCCATCCGTCTGGAACGCATGGAGATATCAAGCTGTATAAATTAATATCAAGTACTCAGGATTGCTATCCCTTGAAACAGTTCTAAATCATCGCAATCAAAAGATACTAAATAGAAAAGAATTTTAGGGAACGAAAAAATATATGGTCATAATAATCTTGTTTACTGGACAGTTAACAAAAATAATTGTCCTCACTAAATATTAGCCAAATTTGTTAAAACAATCAGGTTTACAAGTACCAGCTAGAATTGCTTTAGAGTCCAACCCTTCGGTAACAATTTTACGCGTATCGCACTCAATTGCCAGTTAATGATAAATATTTGCCCACAAAATTAATTGCAAACACGGTGTAATTGCACGTGTTAGTTTAAATATCATTATTACAGTATAATAGCGGAAATTGTAGGATTGTCGGAATTATGTTTTTGGAGAAATGCAGCTTGTTTTTGCAAATACTTATTCGTTGTTAGTTGGTAAACTACTAACTTCTAAATAAATAAATATCATAGGACACTTGACACCAATTGACATAGTCCCAAACTAAGCAAAGCTTGTACTATGGATACTAGGCAACGGATAAACATACTTATATACATAAATACATACTTAATTACATATTAAACACCCAAGACCCGAGAACAAACATTCGTATTATTCATACTAATGTTACTATAGCTTTCATTAATGTCAAACCAGCCGTTGATCAGAGATTTAACTGATCATTTGGCATTGGTTTTAAATAAATTAACTTGATGCAACTCAAACTTACATCTTCTTTACTTAGGTAGTATAAAACAAAATCACTTCCCGCGGTCTGGACACTTAAATCTTTTAAACTAAGCGACGGATTTAAATACGTTATTCACTAAGATAATTTTACATTCTGATACATATATACACTCGCCTGCTTCGCGTGGGTAGGTATAGTTTTTGGGAAATGGAGCTGAAAAATGTTTCTCATGGTAATCTTATTACTAACTACCGCACATAGAATCTTCAATTAACTAAACTGAAACTCATTCCACGTTTAAAAATTAGTAATAAAAGCTATCGTTAGTTAATTATTAAATTTAAAAGACTTCTCTGAGTGTAGCAAAGCTGTCGGTAAACTTAAAAGATAGTTAGTAAACTTAGTTAATCTTCAATCTATTTTATCTTGATTTATAGTTAATTAATCAATAGAGTGTCAACATACACGAATTTTGTTTTACCTTTCACTTTCAGTTTGTATGGCACAATAATCTTATCTACATCATTAATCTAAATGAAAACTGTTTTGGAGTCAATTTTATCAGTTTTACGATTAAAAAGTGTCCGTCTTAATAGAATGTCATTAGAACTGGAATTACTTGTGAATGTAACCGGTAATATATTTAAGGTAATTAAAATACTAGCTGTTTCCCGCGACTCCGTCGACCTCGAAAGGATCACTTTGCTGTCCGTCCGTCCGTCTGTGAAGACCCTTTTTCTCAGGAACGCGTGGTGCTTAGGTATCAAGCTGAAATTTATATGAAATACTCAGGTCTATTGCTGTCCCTTAATTGGAGCTGTAAAAAAATCAAAGTTCTAAGCCAACGCAATCAAAAGATACAGCCGCTTATGCCGCAAATTTCCGTAAATTTTCGAAACTCGCAAGGGAATCAAAACCTACAGGGTACTTCCCGTGAACTCAGAATCTTGAAATTTGATACGAAGCAACGTCTTATACCTAGTACAGATAAAGGAAAAATTGCGAAAACCGTAAATTTGTAGTTACATCATGTAATAATGATATTTTTAATAATTTTAAAGTTACTACCTACACCTACGCCTATGACCTATGGCTATGGGTTGTACGGAACCCTCGGTGCGCGAGTCCGACTCGCACTTGGCCGCTTTTTTTATTATGAGAGGGAGGCAAACGAAAATGATCACCACTGCCCATGAGTAACAACAACTCAAGGAGAGTCATTGCTTGCCGGCCTTTTAAGAATCTGCGAATTAAGAATTCGTTAATATCCCGCGAGAACTATGCAATTATTCGGAATATAAACAATCCTTCACCCTTCCCAGGGTCTCAAATTATGTCCATACCACATTTAGTTTAGCGGATTGAGCGTACATCTTGATGCTACAAACAGACAGTTTCTTTCACTTTTAATATAATAATTTAGTTCATAGTACGGATAAGGCCTCTCATTCTGAGAGGAGGCCTGTGCCCAGCTGTGCAACGTATAAAGGCTGGAATGATGATGATGATGATGAAGGATAAGGAATATTAGCTTCTCTGTGAACAGTGGACCTCGCGAGTTGGTCTTTAACGATTTCGACCAATTTCTAATATTTACCTCTACCATATTGTAGAGATGTCAAAAAGGGAATCGACAAAAAAAACATATTTTGCGTAAAATTTAAGCCTTGTCATCTAATTATGATATCACTGTGTGTTTTTTTTTTAAACTATTCAACAGCAGGTCACAATTCAGTTGATTAGATCCATCCGTCATGTCGCAACCTTTCAAGATAGTGAGACGATTTTTATGTCTTTGCAATGCAAATGTATGTTAATTGAAAATTAATGTTAAAAGTGCAAGTTTCTTAATTAATTTCCTGAACATGAGCGAACGGTTTTGCATAATGCAAATGCAGTTATGAATTTATGACTTAACCACTGTGCACTTTTATTTAAAGATTTACTCATCTTTTTTACAGGTTTCTATTTAACAGTACCTCGTATTACTTCTTGTTCCAAACGTTGCAAGTTAATTTTGATTCACTTCCAGTAATCGGATTGACTTACAATTTGGCATACTTATGTAAATTGCGTGACAATGCAATAATCTCGTCGGATTGTCTTGAAATTTTATAATATACTTAATTAAATTCAACTACAGTCAACAAAAAAAAGTCAGCAAAAATCACCTCGTATTGAAAATGAAAATTTTCACGAAAACTAAAAAACACTTAAAAATATAGTTAGGTATTACTTGGGTAGCTTTAATATAATAATAATAATAGGCCTTGAAATCTTTTACAGATTATTACAGCAGCATCACGACGATACTAGTACTTGGGACTGAAATAATATAGTAAACTGTGTTGTGATTTTTTAGGGTTCCGGAGCCAAAATGGCAGAAACGGAACCCTTATAGTTTCGCCATGTCTGTCTGTCTGTCTGTCTGTCTGTCCGTCCGCGGCTTTGCTCAGGGACTATATCAATGCTAGAAAGCTGTAATTTTGCACGAATACTCGTATATATATGTAAACTATGCCAACAAAATGGTACAATAAAAAGTTCAAAAATATTTTTTTTTAGAGTACCTCCCATAGACGTAAAGTGGGGGTGTTTTTTTTTCTCATCCCATCTTGTAGTGTGGGGTATCGTTGGATAGGTCTTTTAAAACCATTAGGGGGTTGCTAAAAATTTTCGATTCAGTGATTTCTTTGCAAAATATTCAACTTTAAAGTGCAAATTTTCATTAAAATAGGGCGTCCCCCCCTCTAAAATCTAAACCAGTGGGTGGAAAAATTTGAAAAAATTCAGGATGTTAGTAAGGATATCAAACTTACAAGGAAAACTATAACGGCTAAGTTTGCTTGAGAATTATTAGTAGTTTAAGAGTAAATAGCAGCCTAAGGTGTAAAATATACCTCAACTTGGAAGATTCCGTATAAAATACGAAATCCTTAGAAAAATATGACTTAATATTTTCGTAATGGCTACGGAACCCTATTTCGGACGTGTTCGATACGCTCTTAGCCGGTTTTTTTATAGTAAGACCACGCTTAGTCCTTGAGAATAGAAAATTAAGCCCACCTGGCTAGTTGATTTCTCCCGATGGCCCTTGTTGGTCTAAAGCACATAATTCCTAAATATATCACGGCTCATAATTCCAAGGCACTTAATACCTTGATATCAAGACAATAGGGTTAATAAATAATGAAGTGCTGTAAATTCAAATTAGATTGGTTCAGTAGAATGGAGTAGTTTAGATGGTTTGTTCGAAGTCAAAGTCAAATATTTCTATTCAATTTAAGCTGTAACAAGCACTTATGTAAAAAAAATATCACCGGTTTTTGAAAACCTCTGTTGAAAAGAGTCCCGCAAGAAACTCAATGAGATACAAGTTTTTAAAGAGATTTACAATGTTGTTAATGTGTAAATTATTGGTTTTATAAATTAAACTTCACTAATGGGTAAAGAAGGTGATTTTTCGGAAGTCCGATGCAATGTTTTTATAAGAATTGGGCAAAAAAAAACTGTTTAGTCTAGCAATTACATTAAATAATAATAAATTAATTAATATCATGGGACCTTGTCCCAAACCAAGCAAAGCTTGTACTATGGATACTAGGCAACGGATAAACATACTTATATAGATAAATACATACTTATATACATATTAAACGTTCAAGACCGGAGAACAAACATTTTTAATAAACAACTTCGTAAAAGTTTCAATCTGTTCTATTTAATTGTCAGTGTTTGTCAGTGCCAAGGTGTAGTGGTAGGGTTGCTATGGTCACCTGATTATGTAAGCAGGTTGACAGGTTGACGCAGTACTCCCCTAGAAGATGAATCCGGAAACGGATAACCGCCTCCTGGCGATGTAGCGGGTTACTCCGTTGTACCGCTGCGTCGCTGGCAGGGCGGCGAGGAAGGAACATCCCGGGGGTTTTAGTGGGTAAAAAACCCCACATAACCTCATCGCCTCCCCGTGATGATGGGGTATCTGGTGGCAGATTTCCCCGGGCCAAAAAAAAAAGTATGTCCTACTCAATCGGTAAAGCAGATTAGCGCTCATACTCAGCAAATAGATCTTAGGGTGACGAACCTTTTTTGACTCCGACTGTACATACCTTATTATTTTGGATCTCCGTGGACAAGGTTACCGAGAAGAGAAGAGAAGAAATCTTCATCGCTTTTCACAGTTACATTATCACTGTTGCACATAGGCCTCCCCCATATACCTCCAGTTGTTTCGGTCGGAAGCGGGCTGCATCAACCGTGAACCCACGGCCTTAAACAAATGATCGTCCATCTTTATTTACCTATCCTTTATACAAATTATGTCCTATTCGTACAATGTTTATCTATATTACATCTACAACACTAAAACTTGATAAAGAGGTTGTTACAAGCTGACCGTTGTTTTTATTCGGCATAATTAGCTTTTATACTTGTTCTTGATAATGTTCACATCGTTAAGATAACTGTTAGTAGGTATTTTATTAAATATGTTGGTTATTACATGAAGCTCGAATAAAGACATTAAATGTGTTCCCCGGTCGGGGCCGATACATGTATTTGTATGACACTGCATTTATAATAAAAGCATTTTTTGCTGATTGGACATGCGTTGTTATGTTAACTAGATTTTCGTACCAAATTTCAAGTCGATGCCATTAACCGTTGAAGAGTTCCGTCGTGCGGAGACGATACTGGCCGAACCACCAGAATATCACAACCAGATTATTTTATTGTCACGCAATTTACAAAAGTATGCCAAATTTCAAGTCAATCCGATTACTGGAAGTTGGTCTAATAAAGTTGGTCTTGTAAGATTTGACGACAGACAGACAACGGGACAGGTGAAACTAAACAAAAGCTTGTATAACTAAACCAACAAAAAGTTGGAAAACTCCCGACTTTGTCACTTCAAAGTTCAATATCTCGAAAACGGCTGAACCGATTTTGATAAAACATGTCTAAGAACCATCGCTAGAAAACCTGCTTTCCAATAAAAAAACCGCATTCAAATCGGTCCACCTGTTTAAAAGCTACGGTGCCAAAGACAGACAGACATACAGACACACAGAAAATGCTGGTTTAGTCAACAAATAATACAATCAGCGAATGTCTTGCCCCAAAAAAAATTTTAGCATTAATTTGACGCTTTGACTTTGTTAAATGTTAATTAATGTTTTTTTTTATTGTTTCAGGTAAAATTTCTAAATAATCGCGCGGATGGATACAACAACTAAGAAGCACTGAGTTTACAAGGAAATAATTAAATAAAAAAATTGCTTTCACCATAATAAAATATACTTTAAAATGCCTGTACTGGTTTATCATCAAACCGACACTTAAATAATCGAATTTTATTTGAAAGACAACGTTTCGAGTATTTTCATTTCAACGACAATTCAATTCGTGGAATTGTCATTACAAGTAATTTAAATTCATATATTTTGGATTGTCCGATGATTCATTGTACCTATAGGTGTATTATTGAACGAAAAACGTTTCGTAATTTATTGTTTCATTTTTTTTAAATCACATAAAACTTACGTAAAATCACTTGAATATCAGCTATTTTGCAAGGGTCGCAGTTTTAACCTAACCTAACCTACTTTTCTGGTAGCAGTTCTAACATCTATCTAAAAATATGAAAAGGTTCCACCCTAGTACACACACGGCTCAGGTTCCTCGACACTCGACTGTACGTTTTGTCGATTATTTTACAATGTGTTGTAATGAAACTGCGAAGAAACGAACATCGTTGTTTTGTTATTCTGTCATTTGAAATAGTTGCAAAATGAATTATCTGCCAAATGATATTCCTAACAACAGTTTTTCTATGAAATAATAAAAATTGGAATGAACTGGTCACGAAATAAAATTCCATCAAACTATAATACTAGAACTAATTTTTCCATGAAACGTGTTCGATGAAAAGATGTTCGATGTAAAGTTTGTCGGTAAAACAAGGGACACCCGTTTAAAACCTCATACACATGCCTGTAGCATAATACCAGCCATTTGGGGTTCACTTATGTTCTTCACGGTTTTAAAGTATCAATTAGTGTCTTTTTTTAAGTATCAATTTAGCATCATTAAGACTATATTAAACGGTGGTATTTTACCATGTAAGGTAGGTAATATGTATACTCGTACTCAAAGTACTTCGCCATACTTAAATTATTCTTGATGGTCCTTTGCCAGTCATATTAAAGTCGCTGATAACATAAAACGTTGCGAAGTAGTATCTCATTATCATGTTAGTTACTGTAAACCAGATTTTCTCGTTTTAACAGCGTGGTCAGTACAGTCGCCATCAAATATTTCGGAACGCCAAGGTGATCAAAAATATCGATACATGAACTTTAATACCTTAATAATAGAGTGCATGTGCCGATATTTTTGACCACCTTGGCTACTCCGAAATATCTGATGGCAACTGTACCTACTGTGCGCGACAAGTGGCATGGATAGCCTTCCTTATCTATCAAATTTTCGCGCTGCGTACGTTTTGTTTAAAAACATTTTTATTACTCTCACATAGGTTTATAGTCAAGTATAGTTTTGGAAATCTAGTTGGAATTCATCATAGGAATAAACGCTCGAATAATAACCAACCTAACTTTTTTACCTACTCAAGGTGAGTATTAGGCAGCGCTACGAGAGTTAAATGAATGATTACACACACAGCTACATGAAGAATTGATTGCATAAAAGGAGAATGCAGTAAATGAATGAGTAAATGTCAAAATCCCGCTGTCATGACATGTTCTTGTGTGCGTGACCTCGACTCTGGGGGCACTACCTATCTTGCCTAACGCAATTCATTTTTGCAACAAGCTGAAGTAAGCGGATCCTGTTTGTTTTTCTGCGGGAACAGGATCGGCACTGAGTAGACTGCATGACGCGCTGCGGTCGGGCTGTAGTGACGTGCTGCATTTTGTTTATCGTATCGATGTATTTTGTTGCTCTAAAGATATATTTTGCAACCATCATCATCATCACTATTTCTGAATTTTAAACTCGCTCTTTTTCGGTCCCTAACTGAATGCTCCTGTCATCTACTCAAAATTTGATTGGTAGAGATAGATCCTTTAAAGGGATAGGTAATTTCGCCTTTGTATTCGACAATTGATAGAAGAAATTGACTAAACGACAGAAAATTTTACTTTATTGAATTGGGAGAAATTTACTAAGCGACATTTTTGTGAAAATGTTGAGATATAGCTCAAACGATAGAGAAAAATGTACTGATTCCACGTGTATATACTTTAACTAATTATCTTAAAAAAATGTCGGTTAGTCAATTTCTCCTTTCAACCATCGATATAAATCTAAACATTTGTAAATTGTGTTTGACTCATAATGTGAGGGCTTGGGCCGTAGTTTCAAGTTAGTTTTGCATTGTACAGTAGGAATTTTAGAAAATCTTTTCTTTGTACATTTTATGTTTCTCTAAGTTTTATAATTGATCAGCCGCAACATGTCCAGTCCACTGTTAGACATAGGCCTCCCCCATAGACCTCCGTTGTTTTGGTTGGAAGCGGCCTGCGTCCACCGTGAAACCCATGGTGAAACCGCGGCTTTAACCAGGTCCATCTCGTTGCTGGACATCCTACGCTACGCCTGCCGACCCGCGGTCTCCATTCAAGAACTTTTGAGCCCCAACGGCCAACAGTCTGTTCTTCGTGCTATCATCATCATCATATGCCATAGGACGTCCACTGTTGGACATAGGCCCATAGACCTCCAGTTGCCTCGGTTGGAAGCGGCCTGCGTGCTTTATGGCCTGCCCATTACCACTTCAACGAGCTAATTCGCTTGGCTATGTCGGTGACTTCTTCTACGTTCCTCATTTCTGTTTCAAGCTCGCTGAGTAACTCTGAGCCCTTTTATAATGTAGCCTCTGAGACTTTTCATAATGTACATTTATTTTAATCTCGGCATATGTCTCAAGGTAAACCGATTAGCAGCTACAACAAACACTAAGAATAACTGAAATAATGGCAGGGTCACCGATATATCTGAGGTTATCGACCCTGTCAATGACTAACGTAAATATTATTCATTGAGTACGCTTCGTTTTACCACTAATCAACGCTCATTTATATTTAGAGATCCGCAGTAATCATCTTTTGAAAATAACCCTTTTTTTTGAACTCGTAAATCTGTAAATTTCATGTGTTTTAATACAATAAGGATTTATGAACACGTACAATACACACATACATCGTTTCCTCCCGTTTAGCGTTGCTTATTATTCCCATGGGACTCCTCGAAACACTATGCAAAGTTTACGTCAAAGTATTACAAAACACGCATGAATAATATTGTATTTTTAAATTGCTTTGTGCAATATAATGTAGCCATATAAGTACGAAGACTCGAGTGGAGACCGCGGATCGGCAAGTGCAGTGTAGGACGTCCACCAACGAGATGGACGGATGACCTGGTTAAAGTCGCGGGTTCACGATGGATGCAAGCCGCTTCCAACCGAGGCAACTGGAGGTCTATGGGGGAGGCCTATGTCCAACAGTGGACGTCCTACGGCTGATATGATGATGATGATGATGATGATGAATAAAGAATTTACGCGCATACAGTAGGTATGTATTTAACGCTTAGAGGATTCAATTTGTACGTGAGTATAACTCTATATTTTGCACGCAACAGGTCAAAAAACAAACTTAATTGAAAACTTATTCCCTGAAGGGATCTCTAATTAGCTAACACTTTATATTAAACTAGCTATTTGATGTGTCTATAATAGAAAGTAAAATCAAGTGTACAATGTCATGCAAATAAAGGAAATTACAAAACTTCAATAAGCTAAAGTTAGGTCCAAGCTAATAAACTAATTATCTTGTTTTTTTTTAATAACTCCTTCAATACCTGCCTGGATGAACTTCTAAAACGTCTTTATTTTAGAGCTTTATTAATTTAATCAAGAAAAACTTTTTCAACTGGAATCCTTTGTTTTAATTAAGGAACTTCCTTTATTAAAGACATTTTTGTATTCTTACGTGTTTTTTCATTAATTTAAAACTTTAATACAATGTACAACCTAAGATCTTGAGGAAGTAAAATAATTTATTTCTAATTAATCAAAAATATCAAACCTTAACGTTAATGGACAATGTTAAAAAAAATAAAAAAAAGTTTTTTTTTCAGACAAATCCTTAACTTCAACAATATTTTTGGAACCCTGTATCTATGAACGATATAACATTATTTTAAGAGCACTCCACACTTCAACTCTGATGAGGTCATAGCGTGATTCTTATAAGCCAAAAACCACGATATGTTTGCGGTCACAAAACCAACGCTCCCGTAAAACTCTCCAACTATTTACTATTTTGAAACAGTAAATGTATTCTTGTCGGAACGCAGTTTAATTTTTCACATGTCACTTATAATATAATGGGCCATAACTATAACATTTAGATTGATATAGTGTTTATAGTTTATTTTCGCTATGATGATTTTGCAAAATGCTTCGTTACGCAAAGTCATTGGCATTTATTTTAAGCGGTGATTAATTAGTAAGCTTCCTCATCATCATCCCAGCCTATATACGGCCCACTGCTGGGCACAGGCCTCCTCTCAGAACAAGAGGGCTTGGGCCGTAGTTCCCACGCGGGCCCAGTGCGGATTGGGAACTTCACACGCACCATTGAATTGCTTCGCAGGTTTGTGCAGGTTTCCTCACGATGTTTTCCTTCACCGCAAAGCTCGTGGTAAATTTCAAATGTAATTCCGCACATGAATTTCGAAAAACTCAGAGGTGCGAGCCGGGGTTTGAACCCACGACCGCTTGAGAGGCGATAGGTCAAACTACTAGGCTACCACGGCTTCCTAGTAAGCTTTCTAACCGAATTAATTTATCTATACTGGCTTCATAAAATTAATTGAGTATTACGTAAATGCCAGATAAAACAATTCGGTAATTAACTCTCTTAGACTTATCTCTACGTACTCTATTAATTTATCTGGTTAAAAAAGTTATCAAACATGTAATGTAATGCTATTACTTATTTGTGCGCTATTTTTGTATTTTACTCATAGATTAGCTAGTCAATAATATTGTTATCTCTAATGAAGGACCATAACAAGTCCAAGTTCTATTTTTTTTTTCGAAAAAACACAGAACCATCGCATTGAACAGAAACATGTTTAACGCGTTCACAAAAAGAGCCAAATGTTAAAAAAGTTTTTGAAAAAACCGATAATCTAATTTTCGATATCGATATTTCACAAATCTTTAGCCACATCACTAACCTTAGCAATGTGGACGCGAGGCCACCGGTTGGCCAGTGCAAATAAAACGGTACCTACTGCATTTAAGTTCTCGTTGTCCTGCAGAAAATTCATAGCCGACCAATACAGATGCATCACACGGGAATAAATATACTGAAGGTGGTTGCTATAATTTCTAAGTACGTAATTTATTAAATCAGGCGTTACTTTGCGGAGGTCCATATCAAAGAATAATTTCATTAACATCATCAATTACTTTGCTCAACCGCGACCTTACAATCATTAAAATCACAAATTCAAATAATTGTTTAAGGCTCGTCAGTCTAACCTTCGGTTGCTCTGACGATGAACTTTGTTTGAGTTCGAAACAAAGTGATGCTTGGGTCAGTGTGATGTGTGTGTGTGCTCTTACAGTTTGGAGGCGAAGAAGCTACACAAACACACATTTGTTACACAGACGAGCTATTTCGAGGTCGCGGGGGAGCAAGGTATATTTTTATATTGTGAGATGGAGGAAAACGGGCAAGCGGGTCATCTGATGCGAAATGATCACCGCAGTCATTGGTCTGTTGCCGGCCTTTTGAGAAAGTATAAGCCCTTTTCTTGAAAGCCCCGATGTCATAGTTGTCCGGAAAAACTGCTGACGGAAGTTGATTCCACAATTTTACTGTACGTGGCAGGAAGTGCTGAAGGAAACGCACAGTGGGAGATCGCCATTTATTAAGATGATGTCGATGAAATTTAGACTTACGGCGGCGGGAAGTGCGGTGGTGGAATTTCGCAGCAGGTAGCAGGTCAAATAATTCTTCGGAGCACTCACCGTGGTAAAGCCTATAAAATACACAAAGAGAACTTACGTGTCTTCGCATAGATAGGGAATCCAATCGATCGGAAATCAAGTTACCAACAAGCCGAGCTGACCTATATACATTGAATGCGGTCAAATGGAAGGAGAAGGTATTTGGGTGCACCTGCCCAGAGATGAGAACAGCCTTATAGGTACAGTTGAAGAAAGTGCATTGGTGGAAAGTGCTGTCTCGATTTGTTTAGCACCCAAAGCTTCTATGAAGCTAATTTAGCCTTTTCCTCGTTTCTAACGCCCGACGCAAAAAGAAGAGTGTTATAAGTTTGACCGCTATGTGTGTCTGTCTGTGGGTCTGTAGCTCCTAAACGGGTGGACCGATTTGGATGCGTTTTTTTTAAAGCAGGTTTTCTAGCGATGGTTCTTAGACATGCTTCATCCAAATCGGTTCAACCTTGAACTTTGAAGTGACAAAGTCGGGGTATTTTCAACTTTTTGTTGGTTAGGTTATAAATGTCGAGAAGCAGTCGTGGAAGCACGTAACATTATGATGTAGAAAAGCAGACGTGGCGCATTAATTGCCATATAAAAAACTTCCAACATAGGTTTCGAAAGATAGACAGGTAAAGAAAAGAGAAAATATATATTATTTTTGTTGAAGACACAAACCACGAACGGCAGATTACAAGTAACCAATTAAGGTAATGTTACAGTCATGTCCAACATGCTCGTTTGCGATCCAGTCAAATAAAAAAAAAATGTCTACAATGTTGGACTTTTTTTAGCCTCTTACTCTTTATCATTATCCTAACTAGCGTATCCATCCATACGTGTTTGTGTGTTTGTATGTTTGTCCATCTTTCACGTCGAAACGGAGCGACGGATCGACGTGATTTTTGGCATAGAGATAGTTTATGTGCCAGAGAGTGACATAGGCTACTTTTTATCCCGGAAAATGCACAGTTCCCGAGGGAACAGCGCGCGATAGCCGAATTCCACGCGGGCGAAGCCGCAGGCAAAAGCTAGTAAATTATATAAATCCCACTGCGCTGACTACAGGCGGAGAGGAGGCTCTCAGCATGAGAGGGCTTGGGCCATATTTCTACCTAGTCAGTTGTTTTGTTCTTTCAAAGTTACAAGCGACTACGAAAAAATATAAAGTGATGCAGCTGTGTGCTTCAAGCTTTACATTTTACTGCAGGCAGTATGCGGTGGCAATGATAATGCTTCTTTAAGCCGGGGATGATTTTTACACTACCTTTTTTTTTTTTTTTTTTTTCGACTGGATGGCAAACGAGCAAGTGGGTCTCCTGATGGTAAGAGATCACCACCGCCCATAACATCTGAAACACCAGGGTATCGCAGACGCGTTGCCAACCTAGAGCCCAAGATGAGATACTCAAGTGCCAGTAATTTCACCGGCTGTCTTATCTCCACGCCGAAACACAACAGTGCAAGCACTGCTGCTTCACGGCAGGATTAGCGAGCAAGATGGTGTAGCAATCCGGGCGGACCTTGCACAAGGTCCTACCACCTGAAAAGATTACACTGCAACGACACGACGTCACGAGCACGACACGATAAGAGAGACGGCGGTGTTTCTAACCTCACACCTCGTGTGACAGATAGAAGTGAAAACGATGGTGATTCCGATTGCGTTAGACAATCCGGTCTCTGGTCGTGTATTAATGACAGCAGGTAGGTCAAAGCCGGTTTTCGTCATACTTGCACGTAAACAGCGCCATAGAAGCAGGTTAAATTGCATGCCATGCCAGAAATAAGACCCGGGGGTCTTTTCTCTTGCATAACAGCCAACAAGGACTATAATGGAATTTTATTTAATTGATGGCATAGCACCACATAGGTACTCTTAGTTCCTGACGTAGTACAGGTTTAAATTCAAGCAAGAGATTTACCAACTAAGTAATACAGAAACAAAACTATTTAACTGTCTTTTTATTCAAAATTAAATTTCATTTGTTAAGAAAATATTAAATTGAAAATACAAACTGAAATATAGATGCACAGAAAAAACAGAAAAATAAGACCATCACTGGGAATCGAACCCAGGTCCTCGGTCATCCGTACCGCGTGCTATACCGCTACACCACTGATGGTCAACGGTACCGTACTAAGCGCTTAGTAACGATATCTCTTGTCCGGGTGAGCGGTTAGTTCCAATGGAATGCCGAAAAAGTTTCTCGATGAGGGCTACGGCATAGATGTCGCTAGCGTCGCTGCTTAAGTGACTAAGAAACAAAAACAAGCTGAGATATGAGGTGCATATGGAAATTCGTGTCGGTACCGTTGACCATCAGTGGTGTAGCGGTATAGCACGCGGTACGGATTACCGAGGACCTGGGTTCGATTCCCAGTGATGGTCTTATTTTTCTGTTTTCTGTGCATCTATATTTCAGTTTGTATTTTCAATTTAGGTTTTACGGGATGACCGTAAAAGTAAAAATTTGGAATTGAAATAAAAAATACAAAAAGATTCCAAAAAACCAATCTTAAGAAAATATTAACTAAATTAGTATAGATTGGAATCTGACTCCATCCAGCTTGTTTCCCTTCTTTGTTTCTCATGATTGTGATAAGAACATTGTATGTTTCACCGTGACTAACAGAGTCTCACTCGTAATTCCTTACTTACAGCCCTTCACACGCAATGTTCTATTGATGCCAGTCGTCTGCACTGTCTACTTAGCAAACGCGACTTTAACATTTCCATTGCCTAGCTTAGATCCTTGGCTACGCATGCGCGGGCATTAATGAGACTGAATTATTGAACAATCGTGGTTATGTCAGCACGCCTAACACGCACGTTTATTTTATTGCCATAGTATGAAATCCCGTTGCGTTGTCACATAAAATGTTAGACAACTTTGATCGCTCGAAATAACAGTTTTTGTACGAAAATCAAAGCGTCAAATAATAAAGGGTTCCCAATCTTTTTTCTACTACCAAATTCTTTGTGCGTTGAATATCTCACTAATTATTATAAATGCGAAAGGTAAGTCTGTTTATTACCTCATCACGTCTAAACAGCTGGACCGATTAAAATTGAAACAGATAGTTTGAGTCCCACCCGAGGAAGGACATAGGACAGTTTTGATGTAATGTTGACAGCTAGTATGTAAATAAAAGTCTCTCTCTCTCTCTCTCTCTCTCGAAAAGTTTAGCCAATGATAGTTGATAGTTCTAGGCTACAGCCAATGGCGGCTCTTGTTTTCAATGCCATAGCGTGCAGGTTTCAAGTAGGTAACATCCTCAGTGTGTCGTATATTTTAAGGGCTATAAAATAACAAGGTCGAAGGGTAAACCGTATATGTCTGAGATCAGGCGTTAAATTACTGGATAGAACTGTACTTTTACTAGACTTTACTTTCGGCTTCGCTTGCGGGAAACATTAGATGTGGCCTTAGAATTAATTATTTACAACTTGTACAGTCAGTTTTGACAGTTGAGACAGGGTTAATTTTGATTTGGCTCGAGAACATTAGTTGAAATTCAAACTGAAATTAATTGGCTTAATTACTGCTGTAGCTCATGGGGCAACACAATAAGCTATAATCGTTTTGCAGTTACTGCCACGGGCACAGGTTAAGCTATAAATTGGTAGCAATAATGCAGTTAAGCATTTCCTTTAGAGTTATCTATTACCTGCGCCTTGGCATAGATTAATAGCGCAGAGGATTAAGGTCACATGTTTTTCCTGGCTGGTCCACTACAGTTTGTTTTTTGCGGATCTTTTTGCCACGCACAATTAAACTTTGGAATCAGCTTGCAGCACCGTATCCGGGTACAGCTTACGGATCTTCAATAAACGAGCTTCCTTTCTCAAAGGGCCGGCAAAGCAGTCGTAACTCAGCTTACGGTAATTGGTTACCAGCAGGTGGCCCACCCGCTTGTTTGACCTTGTCATAAAAAAACATAACAAGTGTGTACTCGCGAGTTTCCTCTCTGGAGTGTCTTGGGTTCCGGACTCGAAGGGTGACAAGCGGAACTCTATTGATGTCGCTACACTGCCGGTCAGTCTCCCCGTCACAGGGTTGTGTCTCAGGAACAGCAATAGCACAAAACAGATAAGCTCTGTTCCGTGGCAATAGGTACACAGATATCTTTACTCACGAAGGCGTGCCCCTCCAATGTGCACAAGTAAACCCCGTACTTACACGTTGTCTTAGTCTCAGTGTGCGTGACTGACGGTACGCTTGCGACTGAGGACACGTTCGAGCTACGCACACATAGACATGTCGTGCGGCTATGTTTAGAAGTACAATTATAATATGTGGAGGGGCGCGCCTTCATGAGTGAACAGATCTGTACATAGATAGACAGTTGAAATTTACACATAATGTGTACCTATTTCTATTTAAAGACATATATCGGGTGTGGCTTGTAATACGAGCAAAAAATTAAAACATAGATCGTCCTCGACAAACTGAATAACACTAGTTCAGCGACTTTTAAAAATAATGAAGTCTTTGTATTTTCCTTTTTTCATAAAAATTAAATACTGCTATCAATACGCCATTCTAGAATCCAACTGACGTCGTCTGTCACCCTACAAACATCAAGCATTTTGCTTTACATTGCTTCTTCGAATAAACTTAAAAAATTAAAGTTTCAGTTTGAGGAGTATGATCTATGTTTTAATTATTTGCTCATATTACAGGCCACACCCGGTAAATAAAATAAAACTTGAAATGAAGGGGACCCAACCAATCATTATAAAACCCCTCACGTGCATTCACATTCTGTTTACTGGCAATACTCTGCTAAGTCTGGATTTTCATCCATGTTTGTTTAATTGATAAAAGGATAACATACGTGTTAAATATTTTCTGATAATGTAACTGATGGACTAATTAGATTTCTTTTAGGGCACTACCCTATTCTGAGTGAGAATAGTAAACATTTAGAACAACACGTTTTGTCCTTTACTTATCACTTCACTACCCTTCTCGATCTACAAACGACTTCCGGCTCTGCGCTGTTATCTCTATCCTTGTTATTCTGAGTAATTAGCCGGCGATTGTTTACAGCGTGCGCGTGCGACCCCGAGTGTGTATCGTTCAAGTTATTGGATATGGATATTCCTTGCACTTCGGGATTTTCTGTAGGGTTGCCAACATTTTAGTCTCAAATAGTACATTGTGTCTTAAGGGCGGTAAACAAGGAATTACGAGCGAGAGTCTATTAGAAGCCCGAAGTCGAAGACTGAGGGCTTTAATGAGTCGATGTTCGTAATTCTAGTACCGCCCGTGCAACATACAATGTTTTTCATCGCATTTGCGCGTAAAATTGTATATTTGTAAAAGAAAAACTAATATTTTTTCAAAAATTGCCGATACCGCTGACTACGCTCTGGGCAGCGCGAAAATGTCTAGTGATATCCTGTTGTAATGAGCTTATTGTTTTTGAATAAAAAGAAGTAACTTTAACGAAAAGCTGCCAGCATCAAGTGCGAACATGTCTAGTGTTGTCCTGTTATCGGCAGGAAATGTCGATAAACAGCTCTTCGGCACTATTGACTCTATCTGTCAGATACGATAGCATTACAAATAGGGAATAAGTTAGTAAATTATGTTCTATCGTATTGAAGGAGACATTCATTATTCTATTTATTGGTATATCGCTTCTAGTAACGCTGTTTCAGTTGTTGGGTGGAGGTGGTTAATGGAGTTGGTAAAGTTATGTGAAATGTGTTCGCGTATTTTTAACTTGACATTTAGAATTTAATGCTTATCTCAACATTATTAGTCCTTTTGGGTACACTAAATGGAAAAAAAACTTCTGCGATGAATAATTCTATTTACTGGTAGTGCCCTGAAATCACCTTTATTAATAACTTTATGTTTATGTTATTATACTTAATTATAAAATGATGGTGGGATGGTCTCTACATCTCGTCGGTAACAAACAGTCTTGTTAAGACTGACATGGGTCGAGATAACTATTACATGTTTTGACACTGACAGATCCCCGCCTAAATAAATTAAAATTCGCTAGTTCGCTGAGTGAAAACAGAAATTTAATTAACAACTTAAAATTTTGATGCGCGCAAAATTTTTAGCAAATAATTTCAGAATTCAAGTTCACTTTAAACTGTTCTTGAAGTCGTTGAATGCTTCGATACTTAATTTAGAAACAACTTTAGTAGTAGGTACTCTTAAATTATTAAACTTAATTGTTTTTTGACATTTACAATTATTTAGAAAGTGTATGTAAACATTTTCGACCACGTCCATCTTATTCAAACAATATTATGTTGTTCAGATTTGAAACCTTTACTAAAACTAAACTTATCATTAGATTTTTTTCACTTGCAACATCAACAACAAGTATTTATACATACACGACTCTTAACAAAAATCGTGATCGTACTTACATTACCAAATTAACCTAATAGTTTACATTAAGCTATGAAGAAATACTTTCGCAACGCAATCAGCGCAAGGTCGATAGAAATCTTGAACAATGCCAGCGTTCATTCAGTCAATGACACTCCGATACCATCGATATCGATCAGTGATATGTTACATCACTATGTCACGCGTGTCGTGTAACTGCAGTATCGTTGTACGTTCTTATTTGTAAACAAATCGAATGAGATAAATCGTGGTTTTCGAATGTTAACAAGTAAGATATTTTTAATAAAAACCCTGAGATTTTAACCCTTAACGTGTTCTATGACAGACCTCAAAATAAAAAGAATAAGATATTTCAAATTTTTCTCATTGTGATGTTTATAATTTACACAAAGAACCGATGTTCGACATTAGTTGTCGCTACTTTTTCACTACTACGCGGCGCGTTTATTCTTTATTTTTTCAAGGACTTAGCTAAATTACTGTATTCATCAATAGGACATAATATTTTTTACAAAATATCATAACTCTACGTCTACGGGGAGTCCATTTAGGTATAATGGCTTTCGTACAAGCGTTTAAAAATACTCAGAAAAAAAATAGTTAAAAAAAGTCATAGCCCTACTAAGTGTTTGAGTGCTTCTATAATATATATGTAGAAGTAAAGGGACTTAATTGATTTCTTTTTTTTAAGGTAGACATAATTATTGGACGGAAATCAAACATACTTACTTAATTTATAAGTACTTTTACTTGGGAAAACACATTAACACTTTTAATTCTTATTAGCGTAAGATTAGATGCATTGGTGCTAATGCACTTTCGTTTCTGTTTAACTACTATTTAATAATCAGTGAAGTTACCATTCGTTTATAGACTTGGTTGGATCTCTTGAATTTACCAAAGGCTACGTTTTTTTTAACCAACATCCGTGGTGGTCTAGTGGTTTGACCTACAGTCTCTCAAGCAGAGGATCGTGGGCTCAAATCCGAGCTAGCACTTCTAAGTTTTTCTAAATGAATGTGCCAAATACTTTTGAAATTTACTGTGAGGAAATCTGCATACCCTGCGAAGCCATTCACTGGTGTGCGTTAAGATGCCAATCCGCACTGGGCCCGCGTGAGAAATACGGACCAAACTCTCCTACATTCCTGTGCCCAGTAATATTACGTGCAATCGAAGAAACTGAATCACGTACGGGATGGAACCTTAATTCTACTAATTTCATATTGACATCCCATACATCTGCCAAATAAATCAAAGCGAAATTGATTATAAAAGGGTCCACCCTTGTACGTGATTCAATATCCTCAACTGTACTTGTATGTAGGTATAGCTAGAAATGATGACAGTCATTTCCATCCCGTTAATTTAAAACGTATTATTGTTGTGCGTGCCGTGCACAATTGCCTGTTTTCTACTTGGCAGAGAAAGTCATGAAATTCAATGTTTATCGCCACAATGCCTACGTGAGGCTGGCATAGATGAGTGTGCATGTCGGCGGCCGATCGTAAAATCCGCCAGATCACGAAATTCCTAGGCATGCCATCATGAAATGGCGCCATTTCATGATATGCCTAAAAGTTGGCCAGGCATATCACGATGTCCTAAGAAACAATACGGCAGATCGATAAGAGCAACGCATATCGTGATACGAGTATGTCGAAAAACACAAAAAATTAGGTACGATGAGCGAAGCGAGGAGTGGTTAGTATGAATTGTGACCACAGCGCACGAACCGAGCGAGCGAAGCGAGCGTGCCGCGAAAGCGGCCGGTGAAATACCAGAACCGATATGGCGGCATTTCATTTCATGATATGCCTAGGAATTTCATGATCTGCCTAACTGGCCAAATCAGGAAATGGCGGCGTTTCATGATATGCCTCCTAAACGTCACTAGGCAAATCGTTAATCGGTGAGTTTTTAACGATATGGCGGATGTCCCTTAGCCAATTCATGAAATGGCGCCATTTTTCACGATATGCCTAGAAATTTCGTGATCTGGCGGATTTTACGATCGGCCGCCGACATGTACCTATACTGGCAACCCGGACGCTGATAAATGAAGACGCTGCTAATTGGCTGCTTATCCAGCACCATAACTTCACACCTACTGCGCGTACGCAAGCAAATATTCAAAGGGAAACTGCGTGAATGAAAGTACCAGATAACCTAGTGGTTGAAGATCCTGACCCTATACTACGAAATGTAAAATTCGTCGTATCTTATTAATACAGGAGTGAGATGGACGGTACGACACGAACTTCGATTTTCGAATTTCGTAGTAGTCCCCCAGTGCCAAAACTTGACACGTGTGTACGCAGGTTTAAAGATATTCAAAGGGAAATTCCATCCATCCCAGCCTTTATACTTCCCACTGCTGGGCACAGGCCTCCTCTCAGAACAAGAGGGCTTGGGCCATAGTTCCCACGCGGGCCCAGTGCGGATTGGGAACTTCACACGCACCATTGACTTGCTTCGCAAGTTTGTGCGGGTTTCCTTACGATGTTTTTCCTTCACCGCAAAGCTCGCTCGTGGCAAATTTCAAATGTAATTCCGCACATGAATTTCGAAAAACTCAGAGGTGCGAGCCGGGGTTTGAACCCACGACCCTCTGCTTGAGAGGCGATAGGTTAAACCACTAGGCCACCACGGCTTCAAGGGAAATTGCGTTAATGAAACTACCGGATAGCATAGTGGTTAGAGATTCTGACTGTGAAGCTCGGGCGCCTGGGTTCGGGCAGATGGGTAGGTACGATCAAGGAAACTGAATCACGTGCCGGTGTGGAACCTTTTCATAATCAATTTCGCTATGATTTCTTTGGCAAATATATGGGATGTCAACTTGATATTAGTAACACACAAAATACCTAAGTGATTCAGTTTTCCTTGACTGTAATATGAAAATATAAATGTAGTTCTCGAATTCCGATCAGCAGGGCTACTACGAAACTCGAAACTCGAAGTTCGTGTCGTGCGGTCCCTCTGACACTTATACTATTTAATACGAGAGCGAGAGGGACGGTACGATACGAACTTCGAGTTTCGAGTGTCGTAGTAGCCCTGCTGATTATCAATTAAACTACATAAGTTTGATTTTGTGACACTGACTCACGCACCCATATAAGATGTCACTACATGCTCGCTGCGAACACTGTCAGTTGTACTCATACAATGGTAAAATGCATCAAAATTTACTGCATCACGCTGCACTTTTGATGCAATAAAGTTACTTTTTTTTGGATTTTGCTTGAAGAGCATATCCATAATTTACTATTCTCAAAAAATCTTCTAAGAAAACATGTCCGTGGAAGCTATGCGCGTTGTCCGTAGGTTTATATGGAAGAGCAACCCCCTTAAACTTCCTAAGTCCTTCTTAAAATCTTTTACTATCGCCATACAAAATGTGGACACAACCGATTAAAGATTTTAAGGCGTGTATAACACGCAAATTTATAAACTGACCTTTGCATTTATAATATTAGTAAGGATTAGCAAAATTTTAAAGTAGTTGCTTAGGTATCAATGACCAATCAAATCATTAATTTTAGTATAACGACTGTGTTACTTAAAATTAATAGGTATCCGCTTTAAAAAAAACAATAGCACCAAGACGTTCGTATAAATCCAAACAGCGAACAACAAAGCTTTTGTTCCGGCAGATGTCGTGACCAATCGCAGCCGAGATCTCAGTTCTGTCTTATCTGTGGTATCCGCACATCGTTAGGCGGGAAAAGTTGATGGTTATCTGTGCCGATGACTTGTGGCAACACTGGGTGACACTTCTCTTTGTGTTGGTCAATTTGATGGCATTACAGCGTATGCTAGACTGCGTGAAATAAGCGGTGGTTTATAGAAATAAATCAGCGCTGCCACCCAATGGTATAAGATGGTTGAAAGAATTATTGTTTGAAAAATTATTATACGGCGAGTAATAATTACTGTAGTGTTCAATAAAGAGTCTTTTTTATTGTATTTTCTAAAAGTTTCGAACGTAATTTCTTTAGCAAGTCCGCCTTTCTATGTAATATAAATGACTGATAATCTAAAGAATCCATATAGCACATCTACAATAATGCGCCTACAATATCTTCTTTATGCGCCGTACAAGTAACGCCATTTTCTAAAATGGATACACACACTTGTACTTTACAGTTGTAAATAAAATTTGCAACTGTAAAGTACAAAATCACTGATCGGGGTCAATTGGGTTGATTTTCATGGAAATACCGTGGAGCGCAAACTATTTTTAAATTTATCAAAGTTGCACTTAATTTTCTAATTCTCGCCGGTTATTAATTTTCTAACTAATCACACCAAAGTATGAAGGTACTATTACATAATAACTTTCTTAAAACACCACTTAAAAACAAAAGATTCTTAAAGCAATACAAATAAAACCATTTTGAGTGACTTATCTACTGTCTTCGCACTGGCAACACCAATTTACTTTTAAACATATCAACCGCGCCACAGTACATAAATAATCTCGATCGTATCTCGACTCAGCTGTATCGATACAATCTGGCACCCGTTCGATTTGGTATCTGTCGCCATCGAAATTGCTATATAGCTTCGTGCGAACGCTATGAAAGTAATGGATGTTTACATTTGTTTAGATGACCTTAGTGCAGTGGAGATAAAATATGTTATTTCGGTCGCTCACTGATTTGTAAAATGGGACCAGAAGAGGAGTTTAAAATGTGTGACAAAGAGCGTGAAATGAAATAGGTAACCTATTAGCACTGTATTTTAAATATACTATTTGCTTATATATATTTCGTTTAAGTTTTATTTATGGTTATTTTTTCTTAATGTGTTTTATTTTTATTAAATTATTTCGTTTTGAAAATATTACTTTTTGCCAAGTTTCTGCGGCGTATTCTTCTTTGCATTTCCGAAAGCGCTAGTATGTTATAAAAAAGTGTCAATATTATAACCTAACCAACAAAAAGTTGGAAGTTTGAAATTTTGTCACTTCAAAGTTCAATATCTCAAAAACCGTTAAACTGATTTTGATTAAACAATGACATCTCTAAATAAGAACCATCGCTAGAAAACCTGATTTTAAATATAATAAACCTCATTCAAATCGGTCCTCCCGTTTAAGAGCTACGGTGCTACAGACACACACACACACACACACACACACACACACACAGAGAGAGAGAGAGAGAGAGAGAGAGAAACACACACATAAACGCTTTGATTTATTTTTAATTTTTTAATATAAGTACTCGTAAATGTGGGAGTTGACATGTATCTGCGGATAAATCACAGAATATTGTGTGTTACGCATCGAAGTGATTAAGTCCCGGCCGAGTCCGACTCACACTTGGCCAATTTTTTAAAACGAGGACGGTCACATGAACAGCCGAAACAGCAGTGTTGTAACATGTCCGTTACAACTTGTTAGCAACGTCCCGTCAGTACCTGTCAGTCGAAATGACATGCGTTTGCGCATAGTTTAGTCACTCTATGCTCTGTCACTACCTATCAAGATAGGGACGAGCGGCATAAATATTAAAGTTGGTTAATTTATAGATAATTTAATTAATTAATTTAGGTTAAATTTAGCTTGTTGGAAGTATAGAAAAGCCATTTATGTATATTTAGTTATCATCATCATTCCGGTCTACACACTTCCTTTTGTGGGGCACAGGCCTCGTCTCAGAATGAGAGGGCTTGGGCCGTAATTCCCACGCGGGCCCAGTGCGGATTGGGAACTTCACACACACCATTGAATTGCTTAGCTAGCTCTTGGTACATTTCAAATGTAATTTCGCACATTAATTTAGAAAATTTCAGAGGCGCGAGCCTGGATTAGACTGAACCCATGATCCTCTGCTTGAAAGGCCATACATAGGTCAAAGAACAGTCACCTCATAACCATATCAGCCGTATCACGTCCTTTGTTGGATATAGGCCGCCCTCCCTTATAGGTCTCCAGTTGCTTCGGTTGGAAGCGGCCTGCCATGCAGGTGCAGGCCCTGGATCCACCGTAAACCCTAGGGCTTTAACCAAGACTTCCGTCCATCTCATAGGTGGCAGTCCTCCGCTTCACTTGTAGGTACCTCATAGACGTAATAAAAATACCATCACAACAAATGGTAGAAATTACGCAAGCGAATATCGAAATAAAGTAGCAATTTCGCTGTCGATAACGTGTAAGAGAAAACGATAGACATAACGCCGCCAATCTTTATCAATGACAATCACACTACCGTTACATGCAACGAGCCTTTTCGAACCTTATAGTAAGTGCGGAAGGTTTAGAGTGAGTTGTAAGACTGCTTTTATCAGTGTGTTCAATATTGTTGCGAAAGTGAATGTCAAATTCGATTATGATTATGAAAAATGAGCCACAATGTGAATGATTATTTAAAAAATGAAGCAATGGGTTTTTTTTAATTCAGCAATCTATGCCATTTTTAGGGTTCCGGAGCCAAAATGGCAAAAACGGAACCCTTATAGTTTTGCCATGTCTGTCTGTCTGTCTGTCCGTCCGTCAGCGGGTTTGCTCAGGGGCTATCAATGCCAACAAAATGGTACAATAATAACAAAAATAAGCACCACACAGAGCAATAAATTAAATGCAATCAATGGTCAAATTAAGAATGTAGAAAACAAAAGAACTTAACTATATTTTGATTTACGAGTATCTACTTACATCTATTTACGCGTTATTATTAGCTATATTATAGAAAAAATATGCAACTACTCAAGGGGTATCATAATTTAATATAACAAACCAGGTTGCAATACTAAATGTCAACTTTCAAATGAAACAATTTATCACATCACTACACGTTCCGTTTCCTTCGCTAGTGATGCGAAAGATCTGTCGATAGATCAATTAACGAATGTTTACGGTGAAATTGAATTGAGAAAGGCATTGTCGATTAGACCATCGATGGTATGAAAGTGATGGTCAACATTCTGCGAGTTTCGCGCGAATTGCCTTCCGTCGAATGGCTAAGCGTTAAGGCAGTATCGGGATATTTTCCGCAACACGGCTACTTATTGCGCCTATTTTGCGTGATGGTTAAACGATTAATGTGCTGGGAAATGTTCGGAGAATTCTGGTTTTCAGAGCTAGGGCTCAGCCAAACGAGCACAATTTTTGAGTTGTGAGTTTCGAGTTACATTAGTTTTATTTGATTGATAGTTGTATATGAAAGCGAATTATGCAACGGAATTAAAAAAGCTACACTTGTTTGTCTGACTTTTTGCACGGCTGTTTGAAATTTGTTTATGGTAACGATGAATGGTTTCTATTTATTACTCTTTCACGCTAAAATGGCTTAATGAATTAGGTAAAAATTAACTTGTAGATAGCTGGATCTTTAAATAGCATATAGGTTACTTTATATTCCAATAGTAACACGAAATTGAGAAACACGCATTTGAAATACAGATTTAGGTACAGATTTGCAATCAAATTGGCGCGTATGTTCCTCACGCAACGTAAAGGAAGACCATAATGCAAATTTTGAGAATTCCCGTAGAAATTTTGTGAAATCCCTGAACTTTAGTTAGAAAACGGATCTTATTAGACTTAGTAAGAAAGAAAGAAAAACTTATTTTGGTTTCTTGTGGTTTGCTTATCACCAAGCAAACTAATTACTTCTCCAGGTATTCACCAGCGCTGTTTAAAAAAAAAGATATTGCCGTGGCTTCAAGGCTAGCATCATTTTTGTCTTTCATCAACATCAAGCACAGCCGAGCTGCATGGAGACGCGTGATACGGAGGGCCGACCCCAAATAAAATGGGAAAGGGTCAGGCAAAAAAGAAGACGATCAACATCAAGCACAGTTTCAATTGAATTCACGTTGGTTCTCTGCCAACCCTGATCATTGGTATTGACATGCAGTTAAATTGTCGCATTGAACTTAGTAATATGTTAATTTAATGGGCACGCTTTCTAATATGGTAATAGTGGCACCTGCTTATTCCTGATTGACGTATAATGGGGAAATAAACCAGGGCCTAATTCAAACGTA
Organism: Choristoneura fumiferana; assembly: GCF_025370935.1. Taxonomy (NCBI): domain Eukaryota; kingdom Metazoa; phylum Arthropoda; class Insecta; order Lepidoptera; family Tortricidae; genus Choristoneura; species Choristoneura fumiferana. Next base: position 12,222,454 of record NC_133491.1, read on the forward strand.
CAGGTCCGTTAGGGAACATGTGGCTTGATATTAATCTGCATGTTGGATTTTGATTCGCTTTAAGACTATCAGTTACTAGTTTAGCTGTGTGGAGTTATTTTTAATTATTATATCAGTCGGGTCCAGAGGCTATCATCCCATCATCATCCCAGCCTATATACGTCCCACTGCAGGGCACAAGCCTCCCCTCAGAATGAGAGGGCTTGGGCAGTAGTTCCCACGCGGGCCCAGTGCGGATTGGGAACTTCACACACACCATTGAATTGCTTCGCAGGTTTGTGCAGGTTTCCTCACGATGTTTTCCTTCACCGTAAAGCTCGTGGTAAATTTCAAATGTAATTCCGCACATGAATTTCGAAAAATTCAGAGGTGCGAGCCGGGGTTTGAACCCACGATCCTCTGCTTGAGAGGCCATAGGTCAAACCACTCGGCCACCACGGCTTCCAAATGCTATGCAATGGGGTTCCAGAGGCTATACAAATGGCTTTTCCAAGGACCTCTTCGACGATTGGTTTGTGCTGCAATAGAATATTAAGTAGGTAAATAATAACAATCAGGACACGCTACGTGTCAAGCCAAGTTCAAGCTAACAGAACTGGCGAGCAGCACCGAGTGTAATTTTACCCGTTTCCTTGGAGCCACTTTTGATCCCCTCATAACTCAAAAACATGTCAAATTTGGCTCATAAATATGACGGGACACTTGACATCAGTGACCGAAAAGCAACGCTTTGCTTAGCCCCAAACTAAGCAAAGCTTTTACTATGGGTACTAAACAACGGATAAACAGGCATACTTTAATACATAAAAAATCATAATACCTAAAATATCTTAATCGAAACAATACAGCATTACACTGAGTTTGCAACAAAGTCAAAATGTAGCTTCAACGACAGCCGATCTTACTACTTAAAACTCAAAAGCGACCTCTTCCTTTTCCAGACACCAATTGCTACCAGATACCCGCTGCTATCAAAAGATACAACCTTCTGAAAACTATAGGATAATCCATCTCGCACTTGGCCGGTTATTTGAATTCGAAAGGTTTTTATGCTTGGAATAAATTAGTTTTAGTTTTACTTATTTGCATTTGGAATAACGTTTTGTGTTATTTTTTGTATATATTTTGTGTAAGCAAATCATTTTAGGGGCACTGTTACAAGAGAATTATAATTTTATCTAACAGAACGTGCTATAACATAACGCAATATTATTTTCAGTAAAACAATTAATCAAATTCCTCAACTCTAAGTATGGAAAACGGAAATACTACATTCACTTGTAATAAGTGTAGGTCAAACCGATTCAAAGAAGCATCATTTTAAACTTATTCTTCGCAAAGCTCAATTCTCGTTCGCTTCCTTTAAACTCAAGTCATCCACGCCAATTCATAAAGCTCAAATTGTAACGGCATTTTTATGGATATAAGACCTTTTACTGTGCTATTAATTTACTGGAGAAATTATATTTTTAAATGCGGCCATTTCCTTTTCAGTTGTACCCCTTTGAGTGGTCTACTTTAGCGCGACCCAGAATCAAGTAGTTTTAATTGGCACATAATTTGTGGACGCCAAATACGACTCTGTGTTAATACAAGTTATTTTATGTTAATTTAATTTATATGACAGCATTACATGATAATTAAAAGTAAGTCCCATCATTGTAATATTTTCGAGATAATGCTACTTACCTGTCTTCTTTCCTCAATATAAACAAGAAATAATTGCGGTATGTATGAATGCGAAAGTTTTATGAAAAAGTGGCAAAGTAGTGAATAGGTTGTACTTCACTTTATTATTTCGCTTTAGCATTGCAATAAATAATTCTCGAAACTATTTCATTGTCATTTTATTTCACAACATAGTCGTCCCGTGTGAAACCGATGCAGGTAGCTAGATTGCATAAAACCAAATTAACATCATTTAATGACGAAGTTTACGAGACTACGCTATTTACTAAGAAAAGCCTTAACCTGCGCTTGCGCCGTTAATAACAAAGGGCTCGCGATGCGCAGTGGCCGCGGATATAAATAGGTATCAGAACACGCAGCCCGCATACAGTTCTGATAGCCCTAGTGATGTCAGATGACGATAAGTTATATAAATTTTAAAACTTTAAAAGTGCCAGTAAACGTAACAAAGAAAAATAATCTTGATTATTTTAAGTTGTTTTTAACACCCAACCCTGTTTGTTATAGTAGAGACTTCCTTAAAATGTTATAATATGCTTCAATGACATCCTTAGACTGTAAATATAAAAATCTACAAATGATCCTGAATGCCCATTGTTATATTATATTTACATTTATACGTAAAATTGTTTATATTTGTTTGTATATTATCATGTAAATAACTATTTACAAGAGATCGCTTTATATTATCGTCTATTATCTACCCTGATTTTTGTTTTTGTTAAATTACTTTAAATTTTTGGTGTAAACATTATATTGTAAAATGAGGGGCATTTTTCCAATCTTCGGTTATAACGGAGTTTCTTACAAAAAACGTATGTTGATGCTAATTTTATCGACATCAATATAATTAACCCTTGGCATCCCTCGCTCCTGCACAGTGGGAACAAACTGGCTATGAGTAAAATAATCGACCAGATAAAATTGTGAAATAATTATTGCGCTATGCTCTATGGCTGCCATGAAATTACGAAAGCATTTAGCGCATCCCTTTGTATATTGTAACTGAGAAATTGTTTTCTTGTCCAGTTTTATACCACATTATGTTTAAGTTTAATTGCCTTTTTATTAGTCAATTAAGTAATTGAATTTTTAATTGTTTCGCATGATACTTTTTTGAATTTTTCTTAGAATTGCGACAATAGTATACAATTAAAATTTATTTCAATTAATTATTATACAGTTTTAACACTTGCATTACCTTATAAACTAAAGATAAATCTAAAACTAAACTATATGTAAATAAAACAAAAAAACATTAAAATATAAAATATCAAATGAAAAAGAATACAAGCAAAACTTGTATTATGGATACCAGGCAACAGATAAACATACTTATTTTTATAAAGAGAAATACATACTTAGATTCAAACCCAGGTCTTCGGCATTCCGTGCCACGTGCTATACCACTACACCACCACTGGACAGTGATACAGACACGAATTTCTCCTATGCACCACATATCTCAGTTCCCAGCGCTGGTCTTATTTTTCTGGTTTTTCTATGCATCTATATTTCAGTTTGTATTTTCGATATGGGTTTTACGGGATGACAGTAAAAGTAACAAAAAAATTTGGAATTGAAATAAAAAATACAAAAAGATATCAAAAAAACTACGTCACTACAATGTTTTAGGCTATCGCGGTCAATACTAAATTTATGATTTAAATTCGGGTGTTGTTCCGCGTACCTTTATTTCAGAGAAGCTCGATATTTCGGCACAGTCGTCTCGTGACCATGGCGCATGCAACTGTGCCGAAATATCGAGCTTCTCTAAAATCAAGGTACGCAGAACAAAACCCGAATTCAAATCATAAAATACGTCAATTATTGACCGTGGGAAGTTTCATGGCTGGTAATGGATTTACAAAACACATAACTTTGTCACAACATTATTTAAACATTCCCTTCCTTATTTCTCTGCGTAGTAAAGTAATTTATAGTTTTTTAACAATATCTATTGAAGATGAGCTTCATAGCTCCGAGACGCACGGACAGCCGGACAGGCGAATTACGAGCGATAACTAATAATAAAATTTATAACCTCTCCAATCCAATCAAGAACTTGGCCGCAGTGTACAGTGTTAAATCAATGCAATCATCCTTTCCTTAATAACATTAAAACCCCCTTTTTAACCATCCATTGATTAAATTTATTTGCCGGATTAAATGTGATGCCTTCTAAATTTGTTTTGTTTGAATAGACGGAGACGGCATCACATTTATCCGTCAAATAAAATTAATCAATGGGTGGTGAAACAGCCCCTTTTAAATGCAAAAGTAACTGTTCGTCTGTTCCCTCGCTTCACGCTTAAACTGCTGAATCGTTTTAGAAATTCAGCAGCAAATTTGAGATCCTCGGAAGGACATGGGATTTTAATCCTGAAATCGCATAGATCCCACGAGATAGCGATAAAATAATAATTAGCACACGTAGTCGCGGTTAAAAGCTACCTAGTTCATAAAGCAAAACACAAGAAACATAAAGCAGATACTCGAACACTTTACATGTTGGTTGACAATTACGGTAAAAACACAATGCGCTGTAAAATTCAGTTCATCATCATCATCATCATCTCAGCCGTAGGACGTCCACTGTTGGACATAGGCCTCCCCCACAAACCTCCAGTTGCTTCGGTTGGCAGCGGCCTGCATCCACCGTAAACCTGCGGCTTTAACCAGGTCATCCGTCCATCTTGTTGGTGGACGACCTACGCTGCGCTTGCCGATCTGCGGCCTCCACTCGAGAACTTTTCGGCCCCAACGGCCATCCATTCTCCGTGCTATATGGCCCGCCCATTGCCACAAAATTGCATTTGCCAAAATTCAGTTATACACACAAAAAACAATGTATGGATTTAAAATACGATTCCCATACAACGTAGCTTACTGTACGGAGCCTTTAGTGTGTGGACCAGACGGTCACTTGACCTATTTTTATGTCATGTAGAATACTGTTTTTATTCTGTACACTATGTACTGTATGTATAGTTTAATTGAATGCGCCGGCGTTCCTTTGCTCATAGAAAAGTAAAAGTGGTTTACAATTTTTTTGTAAATGATTTATGAAGAATTTGTTTGTTTTAGACATTGAGTGCTCTTTTAATTTGACCCTGGTATTTGTCAGTATCATTACCATAAGTGGCCGGTGTGTCCAGTGATCCTTTAAATTTAAATACCCTCAAAAAGTGGTAGCTCTACCTAAGAGCGTTTTCATATTATCCAATCCGCTATCGGTATCGGACGCCGATACCGGAAATATGTACCTAAAACGTTATATATGTACCTGTCCGATATCAGATCATATTTCATACAATTTACTTGCCCCGATATCGTATCGGCGTCCGATCCGATGCCAATATCGGATCGGATAATCTGAAAACGCTCTAACATCACTATAAGCGATAATCATCGGGTCCATCTCTAATCTCTACACAGTGGTAGTATTTTAGCCAGTAGTTTGAATACAATATCATCATCATCATCATCGTCATCATCATGTCAGCCAAAAGACGTCCAGTGCTGGACATAGGTCTGCCCCAAGGCTCTCCACTCGGACCGGTCTTCTGCTTTCCGCATCCAACGTGATCCGGCGATCTTAACCAGGTCGTGGCTCCATCTTGTTGGAGGCCTACTGACAGCTCGTCTCCCGGTCCGCGGACGCCATAATACAATAAAACACAGGTATATACATAGAGATTGTCTTAGGTAAGGCGGCTTACCGAATACCTACTATCTGATTGATTGATGCTTACTGTTAGACTGTAAAAATAATGGTGTTTATTATACCTTTGATGCCAATATCTGTCTGTGGTATCGTAGTTCTCACAAGAACGGACAGATTTTCAAGTTTACTTGCACTAGTTCTTAGTTAAGTTTGGTAAAAATCGGTTCAGCTGTTTTTGAGATACTGAACTTTGAAACGACAATTTCGATTCAAAATTGGTTAGGTTACTATAATGAAAATTGAATAAAAAGAAAAAAAGAAACAGTAATGCTGCTTTCAAAGTGTTATACACCCCAATCTTTGGGGAAATTCTATTCAATCACGCCCTAAAGCCGAGTTTAGACTTGCAAGAAAAATCTTGCAAGTTGCATTACGTCGCGGCACTCGATTTACCACTACAAACTCGTTGACTTTACGGCAAGCAATTTAATGCAACTTGCTCGATTTTACTTGCAGTCTAAAGTCTTAACCCCTTATTCATAAAACTTACAAGCATATGTAACTAACAAATGCTTTGTCCCTTTCTAACAATAAAATGTCAAAGTGACAGATAGGACAACGATTTTTGCGGCATTTTAACTAAAATAGGTTTGATTGTGTTATGAATAAGGGGGTTAGTTTTGCGGTGGTAGACCTTGTGCAAGGTCCGCCCGGATGCTACACCATTTTGCTCGCTAATCCTGCCGTGAAGCAGCAGTGCTTGCATTGTTGTGTTTCGGCGTGGAGAGTAAGACAGCCGGTGAAATTACTGGCACGTGAGGTATCCCATCTTAGGCCTCTAGGTTGGCAGCGCGTCTGCAATACCCTGGTGTGCAGATGTTTATGGGCGTGGTGATCTCTTACCATCAGGAGACCCACTTGCTCGTTTGCCTTCCAGTCGTATGAAAAAAAAAAAAAAACTCAACTTAACAGTTACAACTCTTACGTGTACTACGCTTATGCACACAAAAAACAACGAACCTCACGCTTCCCAATGCAAAAGCTTTTCACCGTACAAAAAAACTAGAAATTCTCGTCTACTTTTTACTTCACTTTCTATTAATTTCTATTGACAATGCAGTTAGCGGCGATTTCCTAACTGCTGTTATGTGGGCACAATGGGTTTGGCAAAAAATGGTGAGTATCCCGCCTACGGTGTTTGTCATATCTCATGGTTCATCATCATCATCATTCCAGTCTTTATAAGTCCCACTGCTGGGCACAGGTCTCCTCTCAGTATGTGGGGGCTTGGGCCGTAATTCCCAAGCGGGCCCAGTGCGGATCGGGAACTTCACATACACCATTGATTTACTTCGCAGGTACAAAGCTCACGCTGGGCACGATGTCTTCTTTCGCCTGTGGTAAATTTCAAATGTAATTTAGATGCGAGAGGGGGCTTGAATGATCCTCTGGCTTAAGAAGCCATATGTAGGTCAAACCACTAGGGCCACCACGGCTTCGCTCCTCATGTTTGGTGTAAGATTCTTTCTTCCCTATGACCTAAGGTCCATGGACTAGAGGTAAAGCTGGGTCTTACATAACGTCCTAAATATTTATCCATAGACATTAGATAAAGAAAAGCTAATACTGAAGTACAACTCTCATATGCTCCCATTACATCCTCTTATATATTAATAGTCTAGCCTTTATTTGCAGCTTTACCCGCGAAAACCATTAGGCTTAGTAATTGAATAGAAATCCCGGATTTCCTAAATTTCCCGCGCCAAATTTTAAGTCTCTATTCCTAGCAGTGGGTTCAAACCCCGGCTCGCACCTCTGAGTTTAACGAAATTCATGTGCGGAATTACATTTGAAATTTACCATGAGCTTTGCGGTGAAGGAAAACATCGTGAGGAAACCTGCACGAACCTGCGAAGCGATTCAATGGTGCGTGCGAAGTTCCCAATCCGCACTGGGCCCGCGTGGGAGCTATGGCCCAAGCCCTCTTGTTCTGAGAGGAGGCCTGTGCCCAGCAGTGGGACGTATATAGGCTGGGATGATGATGGATGATGATTCCTAGCAGTTGTAATTTAACGCACTAAGATTACATTAGATAAGTTTATACTAAGTATTTTTTTTACTTTTTAGTTTTCTGCGCGACCTTCTACAGAGTCTTAGAAAACCTTAAACAAAAACATGTTTGAAATCGGTAAAGTCAGGAAACAGGGATATTATACCTAAATGTAAATAGATTTCAATCTAACACAGTATGTAAATGCCATAATCTTTAATTATAGAAACACGAATACAATTTACTTACACCAGGGCCTTACAGCTCTTAATAGAATCGATCAAAATATCATTACAATGCGTTTGGTTCAAGTCAGGGGAGCAAGCGATGTTTCAAGGTTGTTACAGATCCATTTATTTATTTTGGTTTGCCATCAGGAACGCTATAAAATAGGTAAGTAAAAAATCAACAGAGCGATAACCCAATAACAGGCAAATACAGCAAGCAACTTATCATAATGCTCTATGCTCCTAAGATTTTTTTTCCTATAGTCTCTTTGTTGACAGTGGATAAAAATATAAAATTCAGGGGTTCTTTACTAATTTAGTACTATGGGGTTATGACTTGACTACAGATAACCTGAGAATCACCATTTCACTTTTTTGTATCAGTTCCAAGAAACACCCGATATAATAATACACACTGCCACAAAATTCTTAATGAACGTGGTAAAAACGAATACCTAAGGCGGCTATCTTGCAAAACTTCACTTTTTAAAGTTCGCCGTGACGTGAATGTTGCTGTTCGTATCCTTTCTTCGTAGTTTTTAGTTTGTATGTTATCTACGCTCATATCAGTCGGCTTGTTTCATAAACCCAAACTCGTGTTTTAATGCCCTTCATTATGTAACAGTCACATAAACTACTATTAAAATTAAAACACCAATAATATATAGCTAATATATTGTTTTAATAATATAAATGAAATAAAGCGCCCTCTTAAAAACCCCCACGTCCATTAAGATCTTTGTTGTATCACACAGTACGTCTAATTTTTGTAAAGTTGAAGTACTTGGAAGAAGTCACTGCTTTGATTGCTGGTGAACCCGCGTTTCACTTCCAATTTGTACCATGTCCTCTACATACATGTAGGAGATCCGGAGATATTACAATGAGTCATTTCCTGCGACTATAACCAGCAGCAATTTAGATCAATCTATGGCTAATTGTTTTTATCATGAGTTAACAAAGTTAGAACCATAATCGTTTACTTAACGGAAAATTAACCTAATCCATATAAAAATATATACAAAAAAGAGTAGGTATATTGCAGACGGAGTCCATGTATGCGTTAGTACATTATTCACTTATAAGCCATGTTGGTAATAAAAGCAACATAAAAAATATTCGCTTGGTTAAGTCCTAACTCTAAATATCTTAGGAGATGAGATCTATTGATCATGATAAAAATTTAATTAAGTATCTAAATATACTAAGTATAGTTATATACCATCCATCCATCCATCCCAGCCTATATACGTCCCACTGCTGGGCACAGGCCTCCTCTCAGAACAAGAGGGGTTGGGCCATAGGTCCCACGCGGGCCCAGTGCGGATTGGGAACTTCACACGCACCATTGAATTGCTTCGCAGGTTTGTGCAGGTTTCCTCACGATGTTTTCCTTCACCGCAAAGCTCATACATTTGATACATTTGATAGTTATAGACGTTCAGTGGAATTGTTAAATGTTTCCACCGTCCAAAAGCTTCTTTTCACTGCCTTATGCTTTTTTGAAACCACGCCCTTAATACACGAACTCTACCATGTGTAATAAATACGTTAAGTTGTTAATATTTTAATTATCCACAAATTAGTGCAGCGCAGACTCATAACGTCTCATTAAACTGCTTACGGTGGAACGCGAGTGACGCAGCTGTGTGGGCCGGCTGGGTTTAGCACAGCTAGCAATTCAGGAACTGTAATCCCTTATTAAAAAAGGATCTGACCCAATTTGCTCATAATAACCCTAAGATTTAAGAGAGAACTTCAGGTTGTTTGGACAAGGTTATTTTGTTTCTGAGGACATAAAAATCAAAACATTGACAATTATCTTGACTACGAAAGCTAACATAACACCTTAACACCTTTTTGTTTTCCTTTTTGTACAATAAAGAAACAAACAAACAAACATAACAAGGCAAATTAAAAATAAAAATTACTAGAACAACAAATGTGTGTTCAAACAGCTCCCCCTCCTCCGCACTGTAAGAACCTACACAAAAAAATAATTTCTAATAGTTAATAGGCAATTTTTATATCCGTTTGCCTTCTTTCAGGGCAGTAGTCCTAGTATAAATCTTGGTAGTTTTTAACCTACTTAGTAAAAGTAAAAAGGTTTATTAAAAATAAAGGTTATAAATCGTTTACAGTTTCATATTTGGGATTCACAACATCAGCATGCCGAGATGACTAAAATTATTTAGTGAAACATGAAATTGAAAACAAAACAATGTACTGTCTAGCGGACCCCAAACTAGGCTAACCTATATCTTGGGGACCTGATGAGTTTCAAATAAATGAAATAAATAGTTAATCCAAATGTATTAGGACTATTTCATTGCTAACTATAATTTATAACAAGGGTGTGTGTGTGTGTGTGTGTGTGTGTGTGTGTTGTGTGCGTGAGAAAGTTTATCAAATGCATGATTTAAAAATGTTCACTGTGTCATAATAAGACAGTAGCAGCCACTTTTGATGTAATGTTGAGCGCACCTTTGAGCACGACCAGTCCTGAACACAATACTCAAGCCCTAATCGAATCAACTCAATTTTAAAAGTAATTTCGCACAAAAAATCCCAAAAACTAATTCCCAAAATCAAATACCACGACTTAATTTAAGAATGTATTTGGTGTTGGTAAATAGTCCCTTTATGCTTCGCAATACTCATCAATATCAAGTCTTAGCTCTGTATTATCGTATAGACACTGTGTAGAATACAGTATTGCGTATTGTCCATCCAACTTCTCCTACTTAGTAGGCAGCCCTAAAAGCAGTAAGCGTATAATCACGCGCAGCCAACCACGCCGAACGATCACGAACAATGGCCGCCACAGCTTAATCTGCTAGCTAGTTTTTGGAACAAAAGCTCTGCATTTAGGTTGCTGATTTTTAATTATCATCTGCAAAAATATCTTTAGACAGTAGTGTTTTTTTTTAAATACAAATTAATGGAAAGTTACTCCTCTAATTTTGTAGTTGTTTGCGTTTAGGGGGGCGATATTTTAAACCACATCCTCAAAAGTAGAAAAAAATCAGCGACGAATTGCCCCGTATTACTAAAATCATCACTCATCGTGATTCACAATGATGACCACGACCACTCTGGCAAAAGTGTACGGACTAAGAAGAAGAAGGTAACACAAAAATTACATCTCAAATTACATATTAATTTTGTCAACTTGAAAATTTAGTTTGAGCTGTACTTTGTTGCAATATTAGGTGCAATCCCACTAGTGCGTGTGCGGTACTGTATGGCATCGTGATGCATATTGTACAGCATTTGAGGGACTCACACACGTAAGAAGAAGATATTAGCGTTTTGCTTAATTTTACTGATAAGAACAAGAGGTCAAAATTTCTAATATTTTGCTCACATAGTAGGTACTTGGATATACCAAGATGGCTCAACGATCTGCTAAATATAGCAGAAACCAGTTGGATCGTCGAGAAACTCTTTGAAGGGCCTTTGGCCAACAGTCTTTTAGCTGATAAGACGCCGATGAGTCCGTAATTACTCCTGTCTCTTCGGCGTGTTTTTCGCCCAAACGCCTGCGCTGTTCTACTCTGCGCGCATGTCCAGCGTCGTGCGCGCGCGCCGGACGCATTGTCCATAATTACCCCGCAACCAGTAGCGCATTACGCTCAATTTCACTAATTGTACGAACGCTTTTGTGTTATGGCAGAATTGAGGGAATAAAAACGTCATTCTTGTTAGATGAAGTACTGGGATGGTTTGGCCTTGCAAAAGGTCCATGGCACAAACATTTAAGTTAATATGCACTGGTGATCAAAATAACGGGTACCCTAGCTCGAGTACCCGAAGTCGAAGTAGCCTAACTCTTTGCCTAGGCCTTTCAAGCGGATGGTCGTGAGTTCATGTCCGGGCTCGTATACTTTTAAGTTTTTCATTATGAATTTTATAATGGAGCAAAATAGGTATTGTAAGGCAGCTGTACAAACCTGCAAAGTAATTCAATGGCAAATTGTCATGAAGAAGTTCATAATCTGCACTAGGCCCACGCAGGAACTACGGCGTACCCCCTCTTTTTCTGAGAGGAGACTTCACCTCTGTATTACCCGTAATATTAGTGGGAAACAAGTTTTTTTAGACCAATGACACCGCAGTAACAAATGTGTAAGTAGATTTTTTAATAACCCTTCACTCAAAACTATTTGGAACGCGATCGGCAAGCGTCCACCAACGAGATGGATGGATGAACTGGTTAACGCCGCGGGTTCACGGTGGAAGCAGACCGCTCTAACTGAAGCAACTGGAGGTCTATGGTGGAGGGCTATGTCCTACAGTGGACGTCCTGCGGCTATTATTATGATGATGATGAAACTCTCATTCTTTCTTCTCGAATGTTCCCCACTTGTGTTCTCACAGCTTGAAGGCACTGCATTATTTATAGTCCAAGAGCTACCAGGGAAGGCGTGCGTTGTACAACACGCGTTTGGAATCATAATGAACACGTGTGAGGCTGAGTTATTCTACTTTACTATAAGTAAACCGCTGTGAAGAGTCCGACCGAAGTTTTTTTTTCGGCGAGTTTCGGCAGAAAGTTTTCGAGGCTTGGACAGAAAATTGCCGAAACGTGGTCCTCAACTGGATTCGGGGGCTTCCGTGCAAGGTTTGGAAGCAAACGACGATATAGAATGGCTCCGCAAACCGCGTATGTGAAAATTTGTAGTTTCTACTTCAGGGGTGGCCAACTTGATTAGACCTAAGATCTACTGTTTACTGACGACACCCTGTGCGATCTACCAATTAGGGACATATATCTTAAATGAAACAGCATAGTTCAGTATTTATATTTTTTGCCTTGCCACGATCGACTGGACTAATAGTCGCGATCGACCGGTTGGCCACCCCTGGTCTACTTTAATTAACTAGAAACAATTAGTACTTACTTTACTCACCCGAGATTTTACGATAGCTACATAATTATATCTATGCAAATTTATGAACAAATGTCTGTTCATGCAGCACCTATGCCTCCACGCTATACGAACACACTCTCAGACAATACCAACAATCACGACCACCACACTACGCTGATGCGTTTCGAACTCAACCAGAGTTCACCACCAGAGCAACACAACCATACCTTCTTTTTATCCGACTGCTAAGATTAGAGACATGAAATTTGGCGATTTTTAACCCCCGACGCAAAAAGAGGGGTGTTATAAGTTTGACCGGTATGTGTGTGTGTCTGTATGTGGAATCGTAGCTCTTAAACGGGTGGACCGATTTGAATGCGGTTTTTTTATTTGAAAGCAGGTTTTCTAGCAATGATTCTTAGACGTGTCTTATCAAAATCAGTTCAACCGTTTTTGAGATATTGAACTTTGAAGTGACAAAGTCGGGATTTTCCTAACTTTTGGTTGGTTAGGTTATTCTTTATTCTGAACTGGAATAAATCTGAAAATCACTAAACGACAGAAAATACTTTGTTTCTCTAACAAATACTATGAAGCACAAACTTTATTTTTGCTTTTTTAAAAAGCTAGTGTTTTTTTTTTAGATATTGTTACATTACCTTTTTATTTACGTACATAATTCTTGTTACAGGTAAGACAGCAACCGAGTTGTCCTTTTGTCCGTTCTATTATTCATCCGACAAGCTGACAAAGGTAACTAGAACAAGCAACGTGTACGCATAAATGTCCATGTGCTTAAAATATATGGGGGGAATACATTTCCAGGTAAATTCTGTTTTGAAACGTGTTTTTTTGTTATATATATAGGTAAATACTAGTGTTAAAAAACCGTTTATCGCTATCCGACGAGGACTGTACAATTTCCCGGGATAAAAACTGTTCTATGGCCTTTATCTTTAGATCAGGGATGTAAAATAGTTTTATCGGAAACGAAAGAGGAACCAGATGTTTTCAATTTAGTTTATCGGAACCAGGAACGGAATCGGAACCGAAAACGAAACCGGAACCAGAACCGAAGCCTGAGTGATAAGTGGACGAGGTGTTAGTGTAGCACGTGGCAAGCGGGGCGATGAGCGAATGGCTGGTATAAACCTGTTTGTTTTTGATGTACGCCGTTCAAGTTCGGCCGCCGCGCCAAGCGTTCACATCCGATATAACTTCCGTTTCAAAAGTAACGGAACCGGAACCGAAAAGGATGTGTTAAACCAAACGGAAGTTCCGACTTAACGGAAACGGAATCGAAGCTCCGGAACATCCCTACTTTAGATACTTTGCGTGAAACAACATTCACATCGATATTATTAGTTAGAAATACTTAACAGGATTTTAGGGATGGGGCGGGGGGCACATCGCCACTAAGTAAGTACCTCATCCCAGCCTATATACGTCCCACTGCTGGGCACAGGCCTCCTCTCAGAACAAGAGGGCTTGGGCCGTAGTTCCCACGCGGGCCCAGTGCGGATTGGGAACTTCACACGCACCATTGAATTGCTTCGCAGGTCGTGGTAAATTTCAAATGTAATTCTGCACATGAATTTCGAAAAACTCAGAGGTGCGAGCCGGGGTTTGAACCTACGAACCTCTGCTTGAGAGGCGATAGGTCAAACCACTAGGCCACCGCGGCTTTTTTCGGCTTTAGTAAGTACCTATTGCCTACCTATTGCATCCCTTACCTTGTTTTTTTTCTATGTATCTCTGTTTTCTGTAAATTACTGCTGCTGCAGTTAAGGCTACCATCTTGTACCTGTAGGTATTAGTAAGATTAACGTTTTTAGGGTTCCGTACCCAGTAAAAACGGAAACCCTATTACTAAGACTTCGCTGTCCGTCTATCACCAGGCTATCTCATGCATGAACCGTGATAGTTAAACAGTTGAAATTTTCACAGATTATGTATAACTGTGGCCGCTATGACAACAAATACTAAAAACAGAATAAAATTAATATTTAAGGGGGCTCCTATACAACAAACGTGTTTTTTGCCGTTTTTTTGCTAATATTTAATGAATGTTGTATCATCATCATCATCATCAGCCGGAAGACGTCCACTGCTGGACAAAGGCCTCCCCCTTAGAACGCCACAATGAACGACAACTCGCCACTTGCATCCACCGGTTACGCGCAATTCTCACGATGTCGTAAGTCCATCTAGTGAGAGACCTGAATGCTGTATAGTGGCACGGAACCCTTCTTGCGCCAGTCCGACTCGCACTTGGCCAGTTTATTTATTACAAACAAAAAGTATTAAAGTGCATGGTCACTTGCCAATTAAAAGTGTGGGAGTTTTACATGATTGTGAACAATCCATTATCAATTAGTTCCTTACTGAGGGTGTAGGGTTGGTTATACTCACGTCTACCGAATCATCCTCTATTGTGGTGTTCAATGAATAATCATTGTATTGTATTGTAAGTCTAACTGACTCACTTACTCATCAAAATTTAAACCTTTAACCGTATATCGATAACTGCGCATAGTTTAACTGGATCGGTTTAGTCATAAGTGAGAGTGTCGCGATTAATATATTAATCGCCGTGACTAATGAAGCTGGCTTGAGTAAGCTTTATTGGCTGTTCCATAAAAAGCGAAAGGCAATACGTATTTATGGTGTTTTCTAGCTTACTGTGTGTGTAAAAACAACATAATAAACAGCTAATCCATTCAAACATCCCACTAATATTATAAATGCGAAAGTTTGTAAGTCTGTTTGCTTGTTACTTCATCACGTCTAAACCGCAAAACCGATTTAGATAAATTCGGTATACAGATAGTTTGAGTCCTGGGAAAGGACAAAGGATAGTTTTTATCCTGGAAAAATGCATATTTCCCACGAGATAGCGATAATCGAATTCTACGCGGACGGAGTCGCGGGTTACGGCTATAGTTTTAAATAAAGGAACGCCTTTTTTGTATTTGATATTTATTAATGAAGTGAAAAGTCACGAATTTATCGTGTCAACAAAAAACACTGTAAGTATTTAAATATATTTTTATTTTAGAAGGAAGGTTCCTTGTTTTTGTTTGAGATAAGTTTCCACGCGTGTATTTTAAAATCAGACAATACTGGGGCCAATATTGTTATTTTAGACATAAAACTCATAAAAGTTTCATATTACGATAACAAAAATAAAAATGTTTTTGGTTGGTTTAGGTTGGTTAACGTATGTAAAACTATTTTTTACCAGAATACTTAAGCTGTCAATTCTGATTCTTGATGCTGGGTTGATCATTTTAATTGAGAGAAAAAAAAACAGATGTAGAATACTAATGATGTTTTCTGTATCGCTCACTATTTCTGGTGTAGGTACAATAAAGAGTAATTGTGTTGTATTGTAATATTTCCATTATTTAATCAAAATAAGAAAGTTCAATCCTATCTAGCTCACATTTGGTTTATAACTAATTCCGACATATATAAATAAGATGATGAAGCATTGTTTTTGAATTAGATGATTATTATTGGTATTGATTTGCAATTAGATTAAGATTTAGGGGCTGTTTCACCATCCATTGATTAGTGTTAACTGACGGTTAAATGTGATGACGTCTCCGTCTATTCGAACAAAACAAATAGAGACGGCATCACATTTAACCGTCAGTTAACACTGATCAGTGGATGGTGAAACAGCCCCTTAGTATGCCAAATTGTGGTAGAGCATACAATGACAAGTACCTGATGTACCTTTAATATTCCTCTAAATTTTTTTTTTCATTTCAAAATATATGCACGTATAATAAGTATGTCAGCAAGTGTCCAAGCTGATCTAAGCTGTAATGAATAACGACTTCAGTAACCACATCCAATTAATGTTATTATGACTTCCAGTAACATGGCTACTAACTGATTACTTGGTAGCTTTGCCCAGGCATAGTGTACGCGAAGTAAGTAATCCACAAATAACGTGCCGATTTGCACTATTATAAGTCTTAAAGTAATTTTGTGTATTTGACTGTCTGTTATAATTTTTACGCTCAAGCCCCTGAAAGTAATAAACAAGAGCTAAATATGAATTAGTTCATAATTTGCGTTTGTTGTAGATCACTTGCTGCGCTTACAGTGTGGTAACTAGAGTCAAGTGAAAACACTATTTCAGTTTTTGCACTAAAGTGAAAGCTCTGTTAGATTGCTTCTCTATATTAAGAAGTACTTTAAGCCGAAGTAGCCCACTGGGTTCCATTCTGGACTCGCGCCTCTGATTTTTTCCAAATTAATGTAGTCAGCATCAAAAGTAGCTAAAGCCATGCCATGCCATGGGTCGTGGGTTCAAACCCCGGCTCGCACCTTTGAGTTTTTCGAAATTCATGTGCGGATTTACATTTGAAATTTACCACGAGCTTTGCGGTGAAGGAAAACATCGTGAGGAAACCTGCACAAACCTGCGAAGCAATTCAATGGCGTGTGTGAAGTTCCCAATCCGCACTGGGCCCGCGTGGGAACTATGGCCCCAGGCCACTTGTTCTGAGAGGAGGCCTGTGCCCAGCAGTGGGACGTATATAGGCTGGGATGATGACTAAAGCCATGCAAGATTGTCAATGTGTCAATGCGACACAGTAAAAAAAGTAATCCGCTACTTTTGATGCTTACTGTATTACTGTGTAAATGAAAACATCATGACGAAACCTGCACGTATGCAAAAAAATCAATGGTGTGTCTGAAGTTTCTGGTTCTAATCCACACTGGAAACTACAGATGCCCTTTCATTCAAAGACGACGATTGTGTCCTGCAAGCCGAGATTGTGAGTTACTTTGTGTACAACCCTTAAATGATGATGATGATTACTTTCTGTCCGTTAGCTAAACCTATAAAACTTATTAAACTTCGCTTGTAATGAAAATTTTAGAGCTCCCTCTTGAACAGCCAGTAAGTTTAAGACTTTATTGTTTTCTATCATTTTATGTCTTACTATTACATACTGATTTTATGACTAAGAAAGTGATAATATCCACGTTTTAGTACTAACTAGCTTTTACTTGTGGCTTCGCTCGCATGAACTAATATCATTAGATCTGGCAATTGAATACAAATTTCGAGTTTTTTATAAATACCCATAAGCAATAAGTGTTCCCAAAAAACAACGAGATATTCATACATTTAAATAGTATGCAGAACGAGAACATACAACCGTTTCTACTCGACGGACGTGAAATTCATGTACCATCAGCCAAATAAGAGGTCTATCATTTTTTAAACAAGTTCCTATCAAATGAATATGTCACTAAAGTCGAACTTTCAAGTTGACAGACACTTCTATTTGGCATTATTGTTTTATGACATGCAAACGGTTATCAACTTTAGGGCGGTAGACCACATATTTGGCTGATGGTATCTAAGAGGGAGGCAACAACAGTGTCCAAAAGTGCACGTGCTACGGCTGAATTAAGATTGGTTTTTGAAGTGTTTTGTATTTTTTTATTTCAACTCCAAATTTGGTACTTTTACGGTCGGTTGTCCAGTGGTGGTGTAGGGGTACGGCACGCAGCACGGAATGCTGAGGACCTGGATTCGATTCCCGCGCTAGTCTCTTTTTCTGGGTTTTTTTCGGTGCACCCATGTTTCAGTTTGTATTTTCGTTGTCCTACGGCTGATAAAGTGATGATGATGATGATGAGTGTACCGCAAAGTGGAGAAGCATCCATCAAGGTGGTGTTGATAGACTCTACAGGTACCTACTAAATATGAGCCTTTACGACTTACGTCCAAAAGCTTTTTAATCTTATTGAGATCAAGAAATTTAATGTTGTTGGAATACTTGGTGAATTAACATCTACCCTTCCATGAGAACGTACTCTTATTGGGCTGTGCAATCGCAATAAAACGTGGGTGGTGATCTCACATCACGATTAGGGTTCCGTATTAAAAGATTCTAATCCGGGAAGCTATGTGATTCTTATCCATGTCCACCAAAATCATTAGTGAGTCGAGACCGAAGTCTTTGACCAGTATACGAGTATGACGGCTGAGAATAAACAGATAACCGGATTGAATCGTAACCTTCCTCTCCGAGCACACGCGACGGCGGCTGCAAAACGAGTGTAAGATGATCAATCCAAATAGATGAGAGATAGCGAAATCTGTTCTTAGGAACCATGGTTTTAACTCTCATACATAACTGGGAATCGAAACTGGTCAAAATCTCTGTAAACTATGTTATAACTAAATTCTGCACATTTTTTCGTTGTTAAAGTTGATTGTGTGAATCATAAGTGAAAAGAAACACGTTTGGATTAATCACCCTGTAAACGGAAAACGAACAGGCGGGTCATCCTAAAAACATAGCGAGCAAAACTCGATTAAACATGTTCGATATGTGTGGACATTGTATAGCGACTCCGTTCGTCACCCTTCAGGTACGGTACCCCAATTTCTTTTAATTCAATTTAATTCATACAGAACCCAATAACTAAGCGAGCTAACATTTATCCGGCTTTTTAATACTGTCTACCCCCTTAGGGATCACAGTCACATTATACTTTATCTGGTGGAATATTTAAGAGATTACCAAGAGACTGGGTCGCCCAGAGGTGAGATTAAAATCTTATCATTTACCAACTTACTCTTGCATCTGAGGCTGTCATCAATGTCATTTTCTCCTAAAGAAATACTACAGAGCTTTATTGCTCCAACTGCATGCATAAATTGGTAATCCTGCTATATTAATACAATGTTGATTTGTCCCTTTTCTTTGGTAACGATGATAATATGATAAATTATTTTGTGTGTACATTAATTATTGTGTTGTGTTGTGACAGGATAATTCTTGTTTTGTGCCTAATTCGTAATTCTACTGGTTTCTGTAATGAGAAATATATTATATCTATTTTATGATTCATCTTGTCTTTATTTTATCCCCAAAAAGCTTTATTCCAAAAAAAAAAAAGTCTCGACATTGTCTCTACTAACATTCGTCTATAAAAAGAAGTGGAATCTGATAAACAGGCATACCTAGAAGGTTAGAACGAAATCAATAATTTTGCCTAATATCTGATTTATTGTATTCTATTTACAATTTTAACTTTATATTACCCAGTTCAGCAAGGCTGACTGGGGAATAAAACATGTAGATGGGTAAGGATTAGAGAAGCATTTCAAACATAAATACTTTCACGTGTGTTACGAAAATTGACGAATATGTCCAATTGGGATTGTTAAAAAAAATACCAATTCTTTTGTAATTAGATATTGATGATGATCCAACGATGCCGGCCATGGCGAAATCATCAACTCCTAATTAACAGCACACGAAATATACGTCGATTTTAGTAACACACGTTAAGCCTTCGAAACGTTACTTATAAACGTTACTTACCCAAACAAAAATTGCTTAAATTGAAAACAGCCAGGAAATTACTTCCATATTTCTTGGTATCAGTAACAATTATATACACATTTGCAGTCAATCCTGCATCCATCGATCGACACCTGATACAACGTCCGCTTCCTTTGGTGCATTCATGCATAATGCATGCCACGGGTGACTGCACTGTTTTCCTACATCTAAGAGGATGGGTTATAGCTACCCGCTAAAATAAATAACCTATAACTTTCTCAAGAATCGAGTTGTCACATCCTACAAATATTAAATAAAGTACCTGGGCCACCGAGCTTTGCTCGGGTTAAAACTTGATAGTAAACGTTTTCCCAGAGATACATACCAAATTTAATCGAAATCGTTGGAGCCGTTTATATAATATATGTGTGTGTACTAGGTTTTGGCCACGGCTTCGCCCGCATGGAATTCGGTTATCGCGCGCTGTTCCCTCGGGAACTGTGCATTTTCCGGGATAAAAAGTAGCCTATGCCACTCTCGGGCATAAACTATCTCTATGCCAAAAATCACGTCGATCCGTTACGGCGTGAAAGACGGACAAACATACAAACACACAAACACACACACTTTCACATTTATAATATTAAGCATAAGAATTGCTCGTTTAAAAGTATTAGATGAATATCACGAAACACTAGGTATAGTGTCCGCCGCTAAGAAGTCAATCCTGAAACCTGTCATCCTGGTACTAAATACGCCCATGTTTTTGTTTTTTGACGTATTCAGTATGGGACACGTGTCAGGATTGACTACTATAGACACCAATAGAGCTATAGTCCCACAGCAAGAAAAGCTTGTGTTATAGGTGCTAGGCAAAGGATAAACGGACTTATAGATATATACATACTCAGTTACATATAACACCCAAGACTCGAGAACAAATAATCGTATTTTTCAAGATCCCCCCCCCCGATCGAGGATCAAACCCGGGACCGCAAGCTTCGTAATCGGGTTTTAAAATCATTGGACTATTCGGTTGTCACATTATCTTACTGTGCCCTTAGTTCTTTCAAATTTCTTCGCGAATGCGAAGGTCTTGCGCCAATCAGCCACCGACAGCCAAAGAGGATGTACATTAGAAAATGTGTATCAAAATAGTTGCTGAAATATTCGGAATTTAATTGGAAACCCGTCGTCAAGAAATTGTATTCTACTTTCAAAAAATCTCTTCTATAGGGATATAAAAAGCAACCCCTTGCCCTTTTCAAAAGTTCACGACTGTCCCTTATCAACAACTGACATTAGAAGAAACTATTTTAGATTTAAATGCCTCCGTCAAAAGGGACCATTACAAGTATTTGATTGGCTTCCATCAAATCAGATAGTTTGGGATTGTTGTCGCTTATATTATTAGTTTCAGATGTATTGACTATTATACAATGCTTTTGTTCATGTCTTGGAGGTTTATATTAAAATACCTACCTATGTATATGGTTTTGAATTGTCTAGTCTACTCGATTAGTTTCTGTTTGACTGAACCTCCCAGTTAAAGTAATTTCAGTCCATATACGTCCCAATGCTGGGTACAGGCCTCCTCTCAAAATAAGAAGGCTCAGTGTGGATCGGAAACTTCATAAATACCATTGATTTGTTTCGCATAAGTTGTACAGATTGTCTCACGATGTTTTCTTTCACCGTGAAGCTCTAAAATTACAAATTTAATTTCGCACATGAATTTTGAAAAACTTAAAAGTGCGACTCTAGAATTCGAACTTACGATCTTGTGCTTGGGGACCATAAGTCAAACCACAAGGCCACCACGACTTCAAATGTTTTTTAGGATTTTTTGATTGTGAATGTTCAATTAATTAGATTATTTAATAACTCTTCGAAACAGGTAGCCAGGTAGCTGTCATAATTTTTTCTTTAATAACAATACATAAATTATTATTCACGACACGACGCAGCAATGTATCGACAACAATCTCAAATAATCTCATCGGTTTGCAAAGCGCCATTAATCGTGGATTTCCGAATTTTGCCACCCGCGTCACTGCCACCCTTGGTGAAATTTCTCTTACACCAAATTACATTTTATTTAATTCAATTTGGACACATCTGCACGGCTGAGTTACTCCAGTTTCTAGAACGTGAATCAGTAAATCTTTTCTAAATTGATTCATAGATAAGATTTCCTTAATAAGAGAATGAACCTGACATTACCCGAAATATCCTGACATTTCTTTGTAACAGAAATTTGGCAACTAAAATAGATTGTAACTAGTTCTAAATGAAAAAAAAAATCTATTTTAATTAATTTGTTTGGTTACATACATCTTACATTTATCAAATCATTTTATTAATTAAAACTGTGAAAATTTTGTAATAGGTATTTATTATTATATTAAGACTGAATAAGTCTCTGTAAAGAAAAAACAATTTTAATAATAAACTTTTTGGCTGAATATACTTTTTGTTGATCGTGATTATTGTCATCCTATTTACATATCCGTATCAAATTACAAGTCCATTTTATCCCTGACAGTGGCTGAAATTCAATTTGCAAAAAGCAAACTACTTTTACTGATGTCTAAAATCAATGAGTCAATGATGTTGCTCAGAGAATTAGTTCGCTAAAGAGGCGTGGGCTGGCTACGTCTGTCGCAGGACCGATGAACGGTGGAGCAGAAGAGTCCTCGAATGGACGGGAAAACGTAGACGCGGGCGTCCTAAGGCACGGTGGAAGGACGACCTTGATAGTCGCTGGCGGCAGATGGATGCGAGGGGCTGAAGACAGAGTGTTATGGCGCGCCATAGAAGAGGCGTATGTCCATCCAGCAGTGAACTGCTGTAGGCTCATGATGATGATGATGATGATCTTCCAGCTGGTGATAAATAAATTCACGTTCGAGAAACACTAGTAGCCGATGTCACTTGAGCTACTTGAATCGACGGCACGTCCAAAAAGGCGGTATTAAACACGTAACGAAATTTCACGCGTTTTTACAGTGCCGCTTTAAAATAACATTTTATGAATTATGAATGTTTTCTGTATAAGAGTTATTTGAAATGGAGCAAGCTCTTTTTCGTCGTAAATTTCGGCATGCCAATTTCATTTGTTAATTAGGTTTCCTTGGTGTAGCGCTTGTATTTCAAAATTGAATGACAAAATTTTGAATACACAGAAAAGGAGATTTTATTCTAAAGTTAAGGTGAATTTATGTTATAAGTTTGAAAATTATACAAATAATATGAAAGTTGTTATTGTACCTATTACTATTCGTAGTGAATGATCACGTTTATTTTTTTTCGTTCTTGCCGTACGTATACCATAACTGTATTTTTTTTATATTTGTCGGGCTTTTGAAATCTGTAGCAACATCAACAGTATAAATACGGTGGTAGCACCTTGTGCAAGGTCCGTCCGGATTGCTACCACCATCTTGCTCGCTAATCCTGCCGTGAAGCAGCAGTGCTTGCACGTTGTGTTTCGGCGTGGAGAGTAAGACATCCGGTGAAATTACTGGCACGTGAGGTATCCCATCTTAGGCCTCTAGGTTGGCAACACGTCTGCAATACCCCTGGTGTTGCAGATGTTTATGGGCGGTGGTGATCTCTTACCATCAGGAGACCCACTTGCTCGTTTGCCATCCAGTAGAATAAAAAAAATACAAAAACACCATAAAACTATTCAAATTGGCGGCCAAGACGCACGAGCTCATAACGCTGACTATGTAAAAAAACAACGATTCTAGGCAATGTCAATACTAGAAAAATTATAGTAAAAATAACTAGCTGTTGCCCGCAACTCAAGAAATACGTCCCATTCTCAGAAAAAACAATAAAAGTTTTGTTAGTTACATTAACAGGAGTTGTCGTGTTACCGTGACATGTGACACGAGAGTCTTTGTAAGAGATAGTTACATTACAGGAGTTTTGTTACAAAACTTGTGACACGAGAATCTTATATGTTGGAGAGATATTTTATTCAAAAGAAATCCGGTATCCTTATTATACTGACCTTCATAATTTGATGTGTGCGTAATAATTATGACATACGATTAAATAATAAATAACTGACACCTTTCGCATACAAAAACTGTCATTTGATTGCGATCGCGAACACCAGAAACGTTGGACAATACGGCCTCTGGCCAAAGAACGCACAGCTACCGCGGCAATTATTTATTACGACTGCCACCAAAATACAGTCTATTTACAACCAGCACTATATCGGATCTGGATATAAATTAAACAATAAATTTGTAACGAAATCTCTAAAAGGCTGCATCGTGAACCACGACCCACGGTTCCTTGTCTAAATAAGTACTGCGAGACTGTCAAGATTGAGCTTGTAAGGGCTTTCATTATGCATTGCCTATTATGTAAATGACATTTGACCTGAGGTGATAAATTATCACAAAATGTTAGAAAAGTTTGAAAGTTTATCCACTGTTAAGTAATAAACAGAGACCGGATTCTATGCAACAGAAAACTAAAAAAGTCTTCAATTTTGATTAGTTTTAAAAGTAAGTCTATCGATAGTATTTAATTTGACAATTTGGTATTATAGTAGACGTTAATAAATAAATAGGTATATAAGTATAGGTTCTATAAGTATTTTTATTCCTAACAATGACAGTATCTCATTCCAAATGTTCAGTACTTACTTAAATTTGTGCTTAAATTATGCCTTCTATTAGGTATTTAAAATATTTCCAAAAAAACAAAGAGTCGAATATAGAACCTCCTTTAATTAAGTCATTTTCTGTTGGTTCAAAAAAAGATTGCCGAACAATTTACTACTTTTTTCTGTAGCCCGTTAAAAATATTATGATAACTATATATAGACGCATCTATAGCTTTATAATATAGAAAACGAATGAAGGCGTGATCGATCAAAGTGCCGGACACGCTGCGTATGCGCCTACTTGGGTTCATAACCTGTCACAACTATTCACTTTATGCGTCCTAACTATACTCCAATTCAAATAGCTTTTCTGTGCATCTATATTTCAGTTTTTATTTTCAATTTAGGTTTTACGGGATGACCGTAAAAGTAAAAATTTGGAATTGAAATAAAAAATACAAAAAGATTCCAAAAAACCAATCTTAGCTTTAGACAGATTTACCGCGAGTTAACAATTTTTTTGACATGAGTTCGCAGACGAGCAAGAGTTTCACCTGATGGTAAGTGAACACCACCTCTTATGGACACTCGCAACACCAGAGGATTGGGGGTGAGGAATAGTTACGTAAGGAGTACTTAGACAATTTAAGTTCATTCATGAACCTTCACAAAATAACGACTGATTCAATAAACTATTTAAACATCACCGCATCTGAATTCGTTTTACTTATTTATACTTACTGTTTTCTAAAACTTTTTCGAATGAATACCCTCGTTTATACTCATGGCATAAGCCAAATGATGACACAGACTGCTTCCAACCGAAAGCAACTGAATGTCTACGGGAGGGACCTATGTCCAACAGTGGACGTTCTAAATACGACTGTATGGTGATGATGATTATGATAATCATTTGATATCTGTCTATTGTTATATGGAATGTATTGTAGTACGATTGGGACATGACAAACCCTATTGAGTTATTGAACCACAGGGAAAACTGTCAAACTGTCAACGAGATACCAACAAGTGAAAGGTTGCTTTATAATTATATTTTAATGCTGCTCGCGCTTACAAAACAAATAATTTGGGTGAAAAAGCTTTTCAATTTGTTTTTTTCATACATATAACTTCACAGTCATAATTAAAGTTAAAATTATAAAATGTACAAACTTGAAACTTTTTTAGTCTTTTTTTGCTAAATATGTGTGCAAGCAAACGCTTTAAAAACGGTTTAAAACGCTTTAGTTGCGGACATTAAAAAATCGCCATGACATAAGAACATTTACTTAGACGACCAGATGGCCTAGTGGTAAGAGAACCTGACTACGAAGCTTGAGGTCCCGGGTTCGATTCCCGTGTCGGGGCAGATATTTGTATGAAAAATACGAATGTTTGTTCTCGGGTCTTGGGTGTTTACTATGTATTTAAGTATGTATCTATCTATATAATTATATTTATCCGTTGCTTAGTACCCATAACACAAGCTTTGCTAAGCTTACTTTGGGACTAGGTCAATTGGTGTGAATTGTCCCGTGATATTTATTTATTTATTTTATTTATTTATTTACACTGTTTTATTGCACATAATAAATTATCTTAATTCTTGATTATATCTTAAACGGTAAGAGTGCCACTGTCTCGGGGAAATATCTACATTTGACCTATTGAATGTTCTCTTAAAGGTAACGGAAAGTAACACGGTGTATAATAACATAATTTATAATATCAATTCAACCCTTACAGTCGTATGTCCTCTACAAATGGAAAAAGACAACCCCTTCAAACTGTCACCTGGCCTTTGTACACCGGAAGTGGATTATGATGAGTAATTACTCCGCACCGGAAGCCACCATCCATCACGGCGGCTTATTTTCAAAATGGCGGAGTCACGGTCCCGTTTTGAAATTAAAAGGGTTTGGAACAAACCTATAACATAATTGTCATGTGAGGGGGCTTAAATATATAAGGATGGTTTGTTTTGTTAATTTTAATTCGAATTTATTGTTTCCTGGTGAACATCAAAGGGGCGTAGTTCCAGCTTGGGTTTGCACGTGGTTTGCACCTCTGAGTTTTTTTTAAATTTATTTACAGATGTGCGTTTTAAATTTAATATCAGCGTCGCGTGTTTTTACAAGCTTTTATTTAGTTTCACCTGTCCCGTTTGTAATCAAATTTGCAAGTTAAATTTGACCAATTTCCAGTAGTCAGATTGACTTGAAATTTGGAATGCTCAAATCGCGTGACAATACTATAATCTAGTAGTGACATCCTGGTAGTCCAGCCTGGATCGTCTCTACAGGACGGAACTCTTCAACGATTAATAGCATCGACTTGAAATTTGGTATGCAAATGTAGTTTTGGTGACGATGCAAGTACAGTCAGCAAAAAAAGCTTGTATTAAAAAATATTTATGTGGTTAGGTTATTTTATTTTACATTACAACAGGATGGCGTGCATTGAGTAGATAAAAAAAACTTGTTTATTATAAATCAGAATAACATTCCAGAATCTTATAATTACTTAGTTAATAAACTTAATTATTGAAGATTTTATAGCAGGGTAGGCAGTGCTAGTGCTGCTTTCGTGCTGCTGCGGCGCATACTACCATCTGCCTACCCTGGAATCAACCCAACGCATGCCAAAGAGTACAGACACGAATAAAATCTTAAGCCATCATCATCATAATCATCATATCAGCCATAGAACGTCCACTGTTGGACATAGGCCTTCCCCATAGACCTCCAGTTGCCTCGGTTGGAAGTGGCCTGCATCCACCGTAAACCCGCGACTTTAACCAGGTCATCCGTCCATTTCGTTGGTGGAAGTCCTACGCTGCGCTTACAGATCAGCGGTCTCCACTCGAGAACCTTTCGGCCCCAACAACCACCTGTTCTCCGTTTTATATGGCTTGCCCATTCCAATTCAACGAGGTAATTCGCTTGGCTATGTCGGTAACCCTTGTTCTTCTACTTATCTCCTCATTTCTGATTCGATCCCGTAGAGAAACCCCAAGCACAGCTCTCTCCATAGCTCGCTGAGCAATTCTGAGCCTATTTATAAGACCTAGTGAAACACTACGTCTCGGATCCATATGTCATCACTTTCGTCTTAAGGCACTGAGTGATTTTGGACGAAAAGACATTGCGGAGACATTGGGAAAATCTTAAGTACCATGCTTGAAATATCAAAGAAGCAAGAAAAAAAAATTCAAGTCCGGTTCCGAAAGGTCGGAAATTCCATTTATATTATAACACTTCTGACTCCAATTCGATTCCGGCAGTTTTATACCAGAGGATATACTAAAGCAGGGTTCACTGGGGCCAATTGTCAAAATAGTAAACCCTTTCTGTCCGTATAAACGACAATCAAGGCCTCGTTTTGGCGTTGCGTTTAGCTCCCGAAAAAAAATATATTTTTAATCCATCAAATTAATAGAAAATATTGGTTACTCGCTTCTAACAAAAATTATAAAAGCTTACAATTTTGCGAACGGATACCTAAATCGAAAATTCGGAAAAAATCTGACAATAGGTCTCTATGGCTTTCTTTAGAGGAGAAAAACAATCCCCACTTTACGTGTAGGGAAGGTACCCTAGAAAAATCGTTTTCAATATTTTACTACGGAATCCTAAAAACGATACAATCCTGTGTACATTACACTACAATACTAATACTCACACCTTACTTTTAATACTTACAGAGTAAACGTTTTAATATTAGAATTTATTTTACTGCTTCGTGCCACAAAGCTACCGCTCATAATATATTTAAATTTTTGACAAGTGAATAAGACGTGTACCAAAACATAATTTGATGTTGCAAACAACAAACAGACCGGTTAATTTCATTCCAACAACATTTTCCGTTACACAAATTGGGCCTTGTGAGAAAAAGTCGGGATCTCTTATTATTCGGCGCGAAACAAAAGGAATGTAAACAAAAAAGCAATAGAACGTAACGGTTGCACTCCCGCGCGATGCGCGTGCGGCTATTATGCAACGCCTTCGGTTTTTAGAATTCCGTACGTCAAAAAAGCGAACCCTTAAAGCACTGCTCCCACTTTCGGGAAGTAAGCAAGAAGATAGCGTTGTTATAATAAGGTTTTTTTTTAATTAACTAAAAATGTAACCGAACACAAACCATGAAAATAATTTTCTAGTAGTTTGAAGTCGGTGCCTCAGCACGAGCAAGCGGTCAATCTAAAAAGATGTTTCCGTACAAATTCCGTAAAAATAAAGAGTACTTAAAGTTGTCCTAGTTGATATAGGTAAGAATGTTACAGCACAGCCAATGAGAAGTCTAAAATCTTACAGTTTTGTGCCTGTGGGATATATAGCAAAAAGAGAACAGAACTGTTCGCTTCGCTTGATTATATAGGTACGGCGGTTTGTAGTGTATAATTTTACGGAACCCCTGACGCACGAATCTGATTCGCACAATGGATTTTGTTATTTATTCATTTATTTCTTTATTAAAAACTCACAGCGTACCTAATATTAAAAACCAAAGCGCGAGCAAATGTAAAACGTAGCAAACCAGTATCAAATAGTGCCAAAAACAAAATTTAAATTTGAATTCTATTCTATTTTTTTAATAGCACGATACTATGAAGCTTTCTATCCAGCCAGTACCAAAAGCCATACAACGGAAGTGACGAGCAATAAAGCATCCCACTATCGGAAGAGGTAGTGCGGTAGTGCCCTTTACAACACTTCAAACATCAAAGCCGCATTTAAATTGGGTTGGACTTGACAGCGTAGGGTTGCACACCAAAAAATACCTAATAGGTATAATAACGAGCTAAATATACGAAAACATAGCTTCTAAATTCCCTATTTTATAAACATTTTCAACCGCAGTTTGCTAATAAAAAAAAGAAAATAGTAAATATACTTTGAAATATTTTTCTCTAGTTAATGGCAATATACTCGTTAATTCAAATAATTTACAAACCACACTACATTGTACAAATAATATCTACTTGCGTGTCTATTTGTTTCTTATTTAAAATGTTAAAGTTTATGAAAAACATTTAAGAAATGACAAATTCTTTAATGCATGTTTTTCTTATGATTCGGGGAAAAATCTCTAAAGTTATATATTAAGCTTCTCAGTCCTAAAATATCCCATCGAACCAACGCGCTTAAATTTTTAAAAACAAAGTCGAAATGAGGGCTATCGTTTTTTGTCTCACTAGATGGCGCACTGTTACGTGAGGTTTTTAAGTATGGCTTTCAAAGTCTATTATTACGGGCGTAAAAACAAAGTTTAGATTAAAATCATATTTAATACACCTTAAAACCGTACCATAAAAATATCGAGCATGCCACAGTGTTGCATAGTCCCCATTTTGTTCGGAAAAAGGGAGGACAAAGGTTTCCGAAAGACAAAACTGTCTCAAAACACAGACATTCATTGCCCCGGAACGCATATTTGCCATAATTAATTTCAGATATTGCAAAATATTCACAAAATTATTCTAATTATAAATAAACCCGCGTAGCGTAGCTCACCCAAAAACTATGAGATTTGACATTTCGGAGACCTCACGCTACACTAGCGCCTCTAGTGGCGAATTCAAACGCGATAGCCCTCATTGGATCGTTTTGTTAAATTAAAAATGAAGTCATGTATGAAATAAACCACATTTTATTTGCTGCTTACAAAATTCATGATGTTACTTATAGCTAGGTGAGACGGCTTAAATTTAAATGAGCTTTGGCTTTTACGGTAAAGTTAACTTAGTGTTGTGGTATGGAAGTTATTTTTTAGCGCCCACTGACACTGACTGATAAGGGAAGGTCAAAGGATCAAGTTTTAGGTTACCAATTTTGGGTGTAACTTCTGATAGGGCGGTGAAGCCTAAAGTCGGTGTAAAATAAACGGGCGTATTTATCTGTATTTACGCTTGATTTTATAATAAGCAAGTAGGTACTAGGTACCTAAGTAAGTGCCCACTGACACTGGCTGATAAGGGAAGGTCAAAGGATCAAGTTTTAATTTTGATTTAAATTAAAACTTTTGATTAAAATTACACTTAATTTTATAATAAAGAAGTCTTTGTTTTTATTTAGGGACTACAGACCCTACTTTAAAAATGATTTTGCATACCCACACTGTCCCGAACTAACGTAAGCCAGTTTTTGTCCTCAAAAAAGAACAAAATTCCTGCGGTATGCAGAAGAAGAAACCCACTTCACTTTTGACATGTAATAATAATGTTTTTGTTTAATTTTATGCGGAATGTTTATTTTATGGCGATGAAATAATAGGAAAATAATCTTGGTCATATTCATTGGTTTTTGGCTGTTTCAAAATAGGATTCACCAGAGTTGTCTCAGTATAAGTGCTGTTGGAACGACCAAGGCTTAACAATTTTATTGGAATAATGTAAACATGCCAAGGGGTTTATATACGGCAAGTTAAATAAAAGCTTGTAAAACGTACACGTAATCACGTACCATTCAAAATCCTCGCGTACCTATTCATAAAATTAATGCCATTCCCCGTCGTGACGCGTACGCAGTGACGTCAAACTCAATTTGCACGTGACGCGAAATGTCGCCGCCTATGAATAAACCTGTATTAACCAATTTGTCTCAAATTTAACCTGTGTGACGAACGTATGGTTAGCGAAAATGTCAAAAGGTCGCTGAACTTGGATAATGTTCTGTGAAATATTATTAGGTACAGTCAAATCGTAAATATATATTACGCTAAAAAGACAACAAAAATATCAATGCATTTGTTACGATATCTAAGTTGGGTGTGATATTTAAAATAGTCAAATATAATAGAAGTTTTTAATAAGAAAATCCATCATAACCTAACCAAAAAAAAGTTGGGAAAGCCCCGACTTTGTCACTTCAAAGTTCAATGTTTTAAAAACGGCTAAACCGATTTCGATAAAACATATCTAAGAACCATCGCTAGAAATCTGCTTTCAAATAAAAAACCGTATTCAAATCGCTCCACCCGTTTAAGAGCTACGGTGCCACAGACAGACACACACACACAAACATACATAGCAGTCAAACTTAAACACCTCTCTTTTTGCGTCGGGGATTAAAAATATGGTCCGTTAATCGAGCTGATCTATTCAATTGTAATAAAATAATTAAAAATATTGTGACCATCAGTGGTGTAGTGGTATAGCACGCGGTACGGAATACCGAGGATCTGGGTTCGATTCCCAGTGCCCTTAGATCTATATTCAGTTTGTATTTTCAATTTAGGTTTTACGGGATGACCGTAAAAGTAAAAATTTGGAATTGAAATAAAAAAATACAAAAAGATTCCAAAAAAACAATCTTAAAAATATTGTACTCGTACAAAGACCAAGTAAACCCGTACCTTGGGAACTGGACCACAGGGCACTGTACAATAATTATTGAGTGTCGAATGTATTCTATAATTGACACCTTCCGATTGGGTGCAAGTCAAAAGTGACCAGCGAGATTTTAGCAGTGGCATTGTTTAGTGGTAGTGGTTGTTATGTGGCGTCAAGAAACCTCACTGCACAGAACTAATAACAATAGGAATATAAATGCGATCGAGTGTATTTCCTTGCAAAATCAATAATCAATAAAATAGTGGCTACATAGTAACTTTTTCGCCTCTCCTGCTATTACGCGCACATATAAATTACAATACTTACTGGTGAAATGTAATTAATTTAGTGCCACAATCTCTGCAACAGCCCTTTGAGCAGATTACTTCATGACGGAGGGACTTGTAAAATTAAATGGAAAAACAAAAAAAACTTACACTTCTACATTAGAACCAATTATTTTTGAAGTAAGTTTGTACATCATCATTCATAATCCCGGGCTATACTACGCTATGCCATATACTATACTTACGTCTTAGAGCTGGTAGGCACAGACCTCGAGCCGTAAAAATGGACCCGTAGTTCTCACACGGCCCAGTGCTAATTGGGAACTTCACACTTATCATTGAATAGTTTCGCAGATTTGTGCAGATTATGTACAATAGAATACTATACAATGACTCTTAACTAAACATGAGAGTAAGAAACAATACGCTTCCAAACAGCAGCTAGTTTATAGTGTGTGTCTGTGTATCTGTGTGTCTCTGTCTGTCTGTCTGTGACACCATAGCTCTTAAAAGGGTAGACCGGTTTGAATAAGGTTATAAAATTTCAAAGTAGGTTTTTAGAGATGGTTCTTAGACATGTTTTATCAAAATAGGTTAAGCCGTTTTTGAGATATTGACCGTTAAAGTGAAAAATTCGGGGGCCTTCCTACTTTTTGTTGGTTAGTAACCTAACCTCTACCTTTGACCTCTACATTTACGGGATAGTATCGAAGGAGCTACATTTAAAAAGAAATCGATTTTTTTTAAGTGGCCTGTATAGTGTCCCACTGCTGGGCAAAAGCCTCCTCTCTTGACCTCCACAACTCTCGTTCTGACGCAATGTCAGGCCAGTCCTTTGCGTAAATTTAATTTATATATTTAATTTTAATCGCAGTCAGATTCTCGTCCCTTAAAAAATTAAACTTCCCTTAAACTCAATGAATAGCATAGTCAACGGCACGCGCTATCCAGTTGTAAAACTGACTTTAAAACGTCACCCCGCTTGAAGCTTATAACCTAATCCCCATTAAAACGTGAGAAGCCGCTCATACAAAAAATGTAAAAATAGTTTGAGTGAACGCGGCAAAGATAAGCCCAAGCTGGTTTCCGTTTCATATAAAATTTCAACTTCTAATCTAATTAAAACAACGTGAAAACTTGTTACTTTGAAGTGATGTTTCGTCACGTTAAATCAGGTATTCTCCTGAGTTAAAAGCAAAGAATTAAAGAAAAGTTTTCGTTTAAAAAAATCAACATTTCAATTCACTAGGCAGGTGCTAGGACCTTGTGCAAGGTCCGCCCGGATTGCTACCATCATCTTGCTCGCTAATCCTGCCGTGAAGCAGCAGTGCTTGCACTGTTGTGTTTCGGCGTGGAGAGTAAGACTGCCGGTGAAATTACTGGCACTCGAGGTATCCCATCTTAGGTCTCTAGGTTGCCATTTTTTAAGCAAAGGCGTGGCCGCTCCTTAAGAGTCATCGTGAATTATTCAAGCACTACAAATTTTCTCATTCAAACATCATTTAATGGATGAAGATTAATCTCAAATTTATTTGCTCTGATAAAAACGTGGCCCAAATAGCTGCGATGCCCATTAATAAACACTATCTGGAAAGAAAGCATTCAATGAACGATGTTAGATAATGCAATTTAAAGGTATGCTTACAATGCACCAGTCCTTGTTATACTTTATTAGACCCTATTGATTACAATAGGAAGTGTGTTCATTATAACACACTTCTCTAACAGCTAACAGGCATTTAGTCAACTGATTGTCAGAATTTTATAAAGTCTTATCATCATCATCCCAGCCTATATACGTCCCACTGCTGGGCACAGGCCTCCTCTCAGAACAAGAGGGCTTGGGCCATAGTTCCCACGCGGGCCCAGTGCGGATTGGGAACTTCACACGCACCATTGAATTGCTTCGCAGGTTTGTGCAGGTTTCCTCACGATGTTTTCCTTCGCCGCATAGCTCGTGGTAAATTTCAAATGTAATTCCGCACATGAATTTCGAAAAACTCAGAGGTGCGAGCCGGGGTTTGAACCCACGACCCTCTGTTTGAGAGGCGATAGGTCAAACCACTAGGCCACCACGGCTCATAAAGTCTTAAATTATAATAAATAAATAAATATCATGGGACACCTGACACGAGATGGAATATGTTCGTGACGTAATAAAGATAAAATTTCTTGTTTCAAACGGATGATCGGCGTTCAACCTCCAGGTTGTATATAAGCTCCTTTGGTCACAACGTGCATCTAGATCGCCATGCCGAAACTTGAATCAAAAGTGTCATTGACGTGACTCAATTATATTCGACTCCGTGGCTAATCGAAAAATTAAAAAAAAAATACTTTCCACCCTAGAGATGAAAACACAATTTTCCACCCGGCTGAAAAACATTATTCACTGCATCTATTTTACAAGCTTGTATTTAGTTTCACCTGTCCCGTTGTCTATCTGTCTGTAATCAAATCTTGCTAGTTAAATTTCACCAACTCCCAGTAGTCAGATTGACTTGAAATTTGGAATACTTATGTAAATCGCGTGACAATACAATAATTTAGTAGTGACATCCTGGCAGTCCAGCCTGTACCCCTAGTGTAAGTTTTCGGTTACAAAATACGTCTCGATCGCGTTCGCGTAAAATCTCAATTTATATGGAAACACGAACATCGCAAACGTTCCGCTAGAGGCGCTGTTCGTGTTTCCATACAAATTGAGATTTTACGCGAACGCGATCGAGACGTATTTTCTAACCGAAAACTTACACTAAGGGCACTGGATCGTCTCCGCAGGACGGAACTCGTCAACGGTTAATAGCTCGACTTGAAATTTGGTATGCAAATGTAGTTTAGGTGACAATGAATCAAGTACAGTCAACAAAAAGTACAGTCAGCAAAAAAAGCTTGTATTAAAAATGAAACTTATGGTTAGGTTATTTTAATCGAGTTATTACGACGCAGTCAGTGCGCAGTGTACTCACACCAGAGCAATTACATATCCAAGTGGTATCGAAACAATTAGCCGGCAGCTTTACTCACATCACGACCCAAATACCGAGTTCTGGGTACTTATAACGTTTACTGTTGACTGATGACATGTGAACATCACTAAGTTTTCTCTCTTATCGCTCATTGCGTCCTTTTTTAACCCCCGACGCAAAAAGAGGAAAGAAGAAAGAAAGAAAGGTTTATTTTGGCTCCATAAGTACCACCTAAAACTATGTTACTTGGTGACACGGCAGGATACCAAAAAGGGTCTCCACTCAGCATGTGTTGCCGCACATTATGTGCAGTAACGCTGGTTTTCTGTGGAGAGGGGTGTTATAAATTTGACCACTATATGTGTCTGTGTGTGTTTGTAGCTCTTAAACGGGAAGACCGATTTGAATGCGGCTTTTTATTTGAAAGCAGGTGTTCTAGCGATGGTTCTTAGACACGTTTTATCAAATCGGTTCAGCCGTTTTTGAGATATTGAACTTTGAAGTGACGAAGTCGGGGGTTTTACAATTTTTGCTGGTTAGGTTATTAACTGAGCGAATCAGCAAAGGACACACTGAGGGAAAAGGAAGAAAACCACAAAACTAATCTAGAGGTAATACCGTTAATTAGATTCTTACATATTTGTTTATTTCAGGGATCTCGGAAATGGTTTCAAAGACTACGATGATATTTGTGATGTGGGGATTTTAGAAGGAAAACAATTACGCCTAAAAACCGCGTTCTTTTTAGTTTTAACCCGAATGAAACTGGTCGTTTAGATACTAATAGAACAAGAAATGTCACGTAAGATATTATGTAGGTATGTAAAGCCTTTATTGTACAAAAATAAAAAAATAAAAAACAATTTACAACTATTTAAATACATGTTAAAAGACAAACTTATCGCTTTAAGCGATCTCTGCTACTTTTAAATGAAAGACTGCACTAGAATTTAGTTGAATAAAATTAGCTCAAAATGTGACAAAATATATGAAGTCCATTGATATCTTTAAACTGGCCAACTGATATTTTTAAATTTAAAACCTATTAGAAACGTAACATCACGTAAGTTATAATAAATCCATTAAAATTAATAACCAGACAAACACAAAACTACTAACAAAGGGAGAAGGAAATTGAATAAGGGTTCAAAATTAAATAAACCCTTCTACTAACAATGGTGGATGGTACAATGGAATATTACAATGATGAATGACTTTTTTTTTAGTTTGTGTTTTGAAATGTGATACAGAAGTTATTTTTTGGCGTCTAGTTAAGAACGTTTAAACATGGTTCATTAAAAATGGACCAGATGTAACACCTGCACGGTTTTGGATAAAACTTGTATTGTATTGTATTGTATATAAAACACGTGAAAAATCCGTATCGCTATCGTTTATCGCTATTCCGCGGGGACTATAAAATTTTCCGTGACAAAATCTATGCTGTCCTTCCCCGGGACTCAAACTATCTGTATTTATACCGAATTTTATCTAAATCGGCTCAGCGGTTTAGACGTGAAAAAGTAACAAACAAACAGATGTAATTTACGCATTTATAATATTAGTGGTTTTTTTTTTTAATTCAATTTTTTTCAATTTTTTTTTATTTTAACAAGCACGTAGACACACCCTTCTCCAGAAATATTTGTACCTCCACGTCCCGTGTCAAACAAACAATGCCTTTTATGAAAAAAAGATAATGTCCCAGTAATTGGACAGCAATTGTTAAGCCACATAAAGATAACGTTATATTCCCTTTTATGAACGGGTATTTAATTTCATAATCGCTCTATCTTGTTAGAGTTCTTCTTGTTGTAGGTAATGGGATAATTTCCAACTCAAAATTAAGCGCTGTTAAATCCTGACTTTAAAAAAAGTGGAGGTTATCAATTCGATTGAACTTTTTGTCGTGATAGTCGATATATCTTTTTTGTTTAATAGAATATTATCTCGGAGGTTTTATAGTTTTATCAAAGTCAGTTTAGCAAACTAGGTACCTAACATTTTTAGCCATTACTTTGTTCACCCGCGATGTTACAATAGCTACGTCTATGCAACAAATGTGTGTTCACGCAGCTCCCCCACCTCCACATTGTAAGAACACACACAAACCCAACTATCAGCACCACCACACTACGCTATCGCGTGTCGAACTCAACCAGAGTTCATCATCAGGGCAATGCAAACTGAACTTATTCGTATGAAACTTGGTTCATTAATAATGTAACGCCTGATTCAATAAATTAAGCATTTATTTGAAATCAGTAGCTGTTTCTGTTGTTTTTTTAAGTTATTTAACATACTATCTTCTTTGTTTCAGGTAATCATTGGAATCACGTAACATTGTGGTGATTGTGTTTTCGCAAACATCAGCACACATACAGGCTGATGTTTAAAACTATTTTTTTTTAACTTTTTGCACTTACGAACCTATACAGTTTTTTCAGTAACCCAAGCGAAAGAAAACAGTACAAATTATGTTTTTTTTCTTTTTTCTTCTTAAGCTTTTACTTTTGTTTATAGGTAATCATGTGGTAAAAACTTGCAAATGCTGTACCAGTAGTGGTTATCTTTAATTTTATGTCATTAACAATAGAGATGATTGTAAGGTGTCATCTATTGGGCATTAGTATTTCGAGCACTGGGTCACTTATGTTAATTACATTTGCAATCAAAATTATACTTCAGTTAAGTTCAGAATCCTTTTATACAACTTACTTGTTACGAATGAATGTAAAATTATAGAGAATGTAAAATTATTCGGAAGTAAATAAGTGTGTCTGTAACTTTTTCATATCAAAACGGCTGGACAGATTTGAATTATATTTGGTATGTAGATAGCTGGATCTCTAGAATAACATATAACGTAAATTTAATCCCGATATTCCCTGGTATCGGTATTTACGAACATAAAATTCCGAAGTCACAACCGCTAAATCTGGAGCCATTAAATTATGCATTCAGATCACAACGTAAGTTTCGGGAATTTCCATAAGAATTAAGAAAATCCCGAAATTTAAATCAAACTGCTAGATTTAATGGTTCCAGCAAAGCTACTGGTTAAAACTAGGCTGTAATAAAAGTTTGGTTAAGCTCACACTGAACTAAATCATAAAACGTTCAGAAATCTCCATAAAAATAACTGAGTGGCCTTGACTCATGTAAATAATATTAATCGCACACTTACAATCGTCATATAAAAAATTAAAAAGTCTATAATACCTTCATAAAAAAGCTACTTAACAAGACGGCAAAAAACAAAATAAACTCGACCATACTCGGTTGAGTTACAGTTGTAAATAAGTTAAACAGAAGGCTTTACTTAAGCGGCTTACTTGCCGACAAAATGCTTTTTTCATAGAGCTACTGACATATTTTTATTTCATCAAAATTCCCTTAAGTCTCTAAAGAAATCGTGCACAATGGTGTGGCTATATACGGGGTGTGTATCAAAAGACAACAATTTACTCGTAATGAAAAAAAATGAGAATGAAGTTTTAAATAAACGAACACCTCATCATCACATCAGCAGTAGGACATCCACTATTGGACGTAGGCCTCCCCTATAGACCTCTAGCTGCTTCGGTTGGCAGCGGCTATGCATCTACCGTGAACCCGCGGATTTAATCACGTCATCCGTCCATCTCGTTGGTGGACGTCCTACTTAGAGAACGGCCACCTGTTCACCGTGCTATGTGGCCATTGCCGCTTCAAGGAGCTAATTCGCTTGGCTATGTCGGTGACCCTCGTTTTTCTGGCCCACGCCACGCGGTATTCAGTGACACCTGAACTAATTATGAGATTACAGAAAGCTTGATAACTTACCCCCTTATTCATAAAACTTAACAAGCCTAAGTTAACTAACAATGCTTTGTCCCTTTCTAACAAATACAAATGTCGAAGTGACAGAAAGGACAAACGAATTTTAGCGCATTTTAACTAAAATAGATTGTCTTTATGAATATTAGGATAGAAGCACACAAACACCTCAGAGCAATTGACTCAATCTTCAACAGAATCAATAAGTACTTTGCCACTCAGTTTGTGACTAAATCGTTTCCAATTTGCGTGAGTCTTTGTGAATATCAGCAGTCGATGGTATAGTGCAGGAGTTGGCAACCTTTTTTAACAGTCACCAACACCAATATATTACACAACAAAGCGTACATAAATATCTGATACTTACGACGAGGACACATCAGATATTTTTGTACGCACTGTCGTGGCAGATGCAGGAGACTGAAGAAGGGAATCAAGTGGCAAAACAATACAAAAGTGAAGAAGTGACTCAGGTTGTAAAACTTGTGTCGATAACACACTTGAACGAAACGCACATATACTGAGCGGCAAAAAATGGGAAAAAAACTTGCTCACAAATGTATGCAGTAACAGGTAATTTTGTATGTAGAGTGGGCCAAATTTTGTGCCACTGAGCATATATTTACTTCTGAATTATTGGTTCGTACTTTTAATTCTAATAGTAGTAGGAGCAATGGCGACAAAAATTAATTTGTTTTTTATATTTTTTTTACTTTAAACGTATGTAGTATATCACTTTGCATGTGGTTGTGGCTCTGATAGGTGCGTTTAAATATCGGCAGTTTGTTAAAACTAATTGCCGTTTACGTTCCATAGAAGACATGTCTAATGTATAATCGTAAATCATTAAAACTATTCCGTTTTT
Source organism: Choristoneura fumiferana (assembly GCF_025370935.1). Lineage (NCBI taxonomy): Eukaryota > Metazoa > Arthropoda > Insecta > Lepidoptera > Tortricidae > Choristoneura > Choristoneura fumiferana. The sequence continues at coordinate 12,262,192 of NC_133491.1, forward strand.
ACACTTTTTCAAAGAAACTGTACATTCGTATATTTAGCTCAAACCTTGCAAACAAACTGTCGCTTCCTTCCAGTGGCTGGATTGACTTAAAAATCTATAAGTATGCAAATTAAATGACAATGCAAGTAAGGGCAACAAAAAGCACTGTCAAACAAAACTTCGCATTATTTTTCTTTTGTTTTTGCATGCGGGCAGTGGGTTGGTGATTCCTGGAATAGCACACGCGAAGCCACCATTGGGACAAAAGTAGGTTAGTGTTATTAGCCAGCCATTTGAAACAAATGCCAATGAATCGATTGAATGAAAGAATGAGAACGGAAGGATTGGAACTTAAATACTGATAAAGAAATTTGTTTTCTCATATTTCCGTTGACACATATATCAGTCACACATATGCAATCGATTCTCAAACTGCAAATGTGCTTTTGCTGTGTAAAATATTTATTATAATGTGTTACATCGTTACTACTCTGAAAAAGTCTTGTATCTTAAATAAATCAATTTTGTTCTGAGTGAACCGTCGAATAATTCTTCAAAATTACTGACATCAGACTTAAGCAGATTTCGTTAAAAGTAAAAAATACCAAATCTGTCCTTCATTGAAGAATGTCGCAACCAAAACAGAGATTTAATTATGCTAAACCTGAAAGCTTTTGGACGATACTTGGACGATGTTTAAATATAAAGCTAATTAGTGTGAAAAGCCGTCTTTTCTATTTTCTTATTATAAATACGAGCTTTATTTTATTTTTCACACCTCTCCTTCAGAAAAGTAACTTTTCCTCCCTGACGAGAGGGAGCAAAGTGCAACTTTTCTGTTCAAGGCTTTTCTAAGTGTTTTATTGCAAATGCCATTTTTTTGAAGTTGATAATTGTAAAGCCACGCCATTTTCTATGCTGGTTGTTCTATAATAATATTTACAATTATTTTTTTCAAGTTTCTTAATGCTCGGTGTGAAAAGTTGTATGAGCCACTCGGGAGCAAAATTATTTTCATCTTGGGCGTTAACACTTGAATCCCTCACGCTCAGGATTCTACTTTAGAATCCCTCGCTACGCTCAGGATTCTATTGTAGAATCCTTCGCTACATTCTGGATTCAATTTACGCCCTCGCTGTAAATACACCATTTTGCTCCCTTGTGACACAAATAACTATTATTTTATTCATATTTAGGTACCATTTATTTTTAACGTAAAAAGACGTGTTTTTTATCTTCTTCTTACCAAAAAATTGACTTTACTTTATTTTGCTTTTACTTAGGTACTTATTTTGCTTCACTTGTTGGTCTATTTTTAAATTACAGTTTTAATGAGTCACCGTCAATGAGGGCTATCGTTTTTTGTCTCACTAGATGGCGCACTGTTGCGTGAGGTTTTTAAGTATGGCTTTCAAAGTCTGTTATTACGGGCGTGAAACCTAGTTTACATTAAAATCATATTTAATACACCTTAAAACCGTACCATAAAAATATCGAGCATGCCACAGTGTTGCATAGTCCCCGTTTTGTTGGGAAAAAAGGGAGGACAAAGGTTTCCGAAAGACAAAACTGTCTCAAAAACACAGACATTCATTGCCCCGGAACGCATATTGCCATAATTAATTTCAGATATTGCAAATATTCACAATTATTCAAAATATAAAACCGCGTAGCGTAGCTCACCCAAAAACTATGAGATTTGACATTTCGGAGACCTCACGCTACACTAGCGCCTCTAGCGGCGAATTCATACGCGATAGCCCTCATTGCATGTGTCATGATCAGAAA
>NC_133491.1:12264555-12364923 GCF_025370935.1 Choristoneura fumiferana
GGCAAGAAAAGAAGTCGAAAGACGGACAGAAAACGCCTGGAGGAGCTATTGGTCAATGAAACACTCATGAAGGGGTAACTTCCCAATTTCCTTAAAAAGGAACTCATGATATGTGCCGTACTACCAACTCTCACCTACGGTGCTCAAACTTGTCCTTGACAGAAGCTCTAAAGTTCAAATCGGGGTTTGCCAGCGAGCCATGGAGCGCAGCATGCTAGGTTTAAACTCGTCGATCGGATCCGGAACACCGCCCTGCGTTCCATGACCCAAATCACTGATGTAGGTCGATCGGCGTCTAAGGCTGAAGTGGACTGGGCTGGTCATGTTTGCCGCATGCCAGACGAGCTTTGGCCAAGATAACACCGAGTGGATGCCCACCAACTCGAAAAGGCGACCTGGCAACCTAGGCGGCGATGGCGGGATGAACTGGACTTCTTCTTGAAAGACTGGCCTTGTATGCAGGGGAAGAGAGCAGTGGAAGTATTGGGGGGAGGCCTTTGCTCAGCAGTGGGACAGAATAGGCTAATAATAATAATTTTGCATGCGAGCAGTGGGTTGGTGATTCCTGGAATAGCACACGCGAAGCCACCATTGGGACAAAAGTAGGTTAGTGTTATTAGCCAGCCATTTGAAACAAATGCAATGAATCGATTGAATGAAAGAATGAGAACGAAGGATTGGAACTTAAATAGTGATAAAGAATTTTTTTTCTCATATTTCCGTTGACATATATTCAGTCACACATATGCAATCAATTCTCAAACTGCAAATGTGCTTTTGCTTTGTAAAATATTTTTTATAATGTGTTACATCGTTACTACTCTGAAAAAGTCTTGTATCTTAAATAAATCAATACAATAGTTTGGAACTATATTTTTGTTCTGAGTGAACTTTCGAATAATTCTTCAAAATTACTGACATCAGACTTAAGCAGATTTCGTTAAAAGTAAAAAATACCAAATCTGTCCTTCATTGAAGAATGTCGCAACCAAAACAGAGATTTAATTATGCTAAACCTGAAAGCTTTTGGACGATACTTGGACGATGTTTAAATATAAAGCTAATTAGTGTGTAAAGCCGTCTTTTCTATTTTCTTATTATAAATACGAGCTTAATTTCATTCATTCATATTTAGGTACCATTTATTTTTAACGTAAAAAGACGTAAAAAATTGACTTTACTTTATTTTGCCTTTACTTAGGTACCATTTATTTTGCTTCACTTGTTGGTCTATTTTTAAATTACAGTTTTAATGGGTCACCGTCAATGAGGGCTATCGTTTTTTGTCTCACTAGATGGCGCACTGTTGCGTGATGTTTTTAATATGGCTTTCAAAATTTTGTTAAATTTCCGTGGGAATTCCCAAAAATTATATCGTGGTATTGACGTTGCATTATAAACAACCGTGCCAAATTTCATGGCTTTATCCCCATCCCGTGGGAATGTCGGGATAAAAAGTAGCATACATGTGTCTTTCCAGATACATAGGCTACTTACATACCAAATTTCATCCTAAATCCGTCCAGCAATTTTAGCGTGAAGGAGTTACAAACATACACACAAACACACATACACACGCACATACACACTCGCTAACTTTCGCATTACATTATTAGTGGGATATTAATAAAACATCGTGGGATGGGTGGTCAAACCCGATAAGTCGAAATAAAGGACTGCTGGAAAAAGATCACCATGGTAACAATCTAAATTTAAAATTCCTATAAAATATATCGACTTGGAAATCGGGTTTGACCAAATTCAAAAATTAAATTTCGTAATTGAACGATGTCATTTCAACATTAAAACTTAAATAATCCCAACGTCATTTTCTAAAGCGACTCTATATAAAAATCTTTTTGTAAAATCCGTGCGACACAAAGAGCCCTCTATCTTCCTTATTTTTATTTTTCTCCTACAAAAGACAGCGTTTAATTTCTTCTGGAATAAAGTTAATTTAAGTAGGATCACGTGACGCGAGCTCTTTTATACTTCCGTTAAAGGGTTAGACAGAGGTAAAAGTAAGTAAGTATTTTAATTAATAATGCAATAAAAAATAACATTATAATTTTCAGACCATTAGACAGCCCAGCTTTGCCCAGCTGTGGGATACTATAAAAGTCTAAAAAAAAATTGGTGTCATCTGACAATTGCTACATAGTCCAAAGTAGGTACCTATAAAGAAAATGTTTTTTAAATGCTATTGATAATTATAAAAAAAACTGCTGCTATAAATTAGTATTAAAAAAAAATGTGCACGGTGAAAACACATTTTTATTTTGATCAACCTGTATGCGTCACAAATCATAGAGATCGACTAAACCGAGGACTTAGTTACTTCGAAGATTATAGGAATAAATATTGTTGTTCCTAAATCCTTGCTCTAGAGGTAGGATATCGATATATCGATAATCGACTGCATTATATTTTTTCTCGCTTCTATTCGTACCTATTCGAACGCATTTTTATGTGCAACAATAAATTGAACTGAATTATTGCTGTCATTTCGGGGAATATGTTTAATTATCTCATCAAATGATTATTTGGCAATACGTGAAAGTTGAATATTAACTCATAATCAAGTTTAACAAGACTGTTGCGTTGTAATGTTATAAAATAAACGTTATATCCTACTTAAATTTAACGTTTGTAATAATTTATTATTATTGAGTTGTTAAGTCCAAGTATCTAACTACGTAAAACTGGGTTTAACCCTTCGAAACTTGCAGTCAATTTAATGGGTTTATTACATTTTATGAACTGATATATAAAGATACTTAAAGATTTCCTTTGTATCATGTGTGTGGGATTTAAATACAGGAGGACAAACTTTGTGTTTATAAAATTATCCGTCGAAAAGTGTTAAATAGGCAGCGCTACAGCATAAAGGAGCCGTGGTGGCCTAGTGGTTTGACCTATCGCCTCTCAAGCAGAGGGTCGTGGGATCGAACCCTGGCTCGCACCTCTGAGTTTTTCGGAATTCATGTGCGGAATTACATATGAAATTTACCACGAGCTTTGCGGTGAAGGAAAACATAGTGAGGAAACCTGCACAAACCTGCGAAGCGATTCAATGGTGCGTGCCAAGTTCCCAATCCGCACTGGGCCCGCGTGGGAACTTATGGCCCAAGCCCTCTTGTTCTGAGAGGAGGCCTGTGCCCAGCAGTGGGACGTATATAGGCTGGGATGATGATGATGACAGATGAAGCTTTGTAACGATAAACTCAGTAAAATTACCAATATTTTTTTAACAGATCACGAAAATTGCATCACCGCCCTCATTTCCTCACGTCAATTACTACTTTAAGATATATTTACTTAATTATTTCAAACACTCTTGATACTTTGGCACCAGTCTGGACGTATTTGGAATTGTTATGTATCGCTCAAAGATGGACATTTTTGCAACTTTTATACCATAATAGTTTGTTACCTGGGGACACGGCAGTGTCCCCGCAAAGCCAAGTCGAGCAATATAATCTTTCCCTTTAGGTTCCTTAATTATCTAGCTTTGATAGATGAGTTTCAAAGCCAAATGTTAATCTTATCTTATCTACCAAGTAATTTGTATGTTTGTTGAGATCCAATTTTGCAAGTCAAATTTCACTCACATCTGGTGATCAGATTGATTGATTGATATGTATGTATGTAAACTCTTTATTATACAAAAAATAAACAAATACAATCGGCAAAAGCTCGATCGATCTGTATGACAGAAACAAAAATATCGATGCTATCGAATTGTATTTTCCACAGCCCTATTACAGCACCCGAGTGGTGAGCCACAGATATTTTAATAGCTTTCCATATAAAAAATCTGTTTAACATAAATCGTATGATCCACAATCCCTCGAGACAGAAAAGTATGACGATTGATTACACTTGATTTAATGTAAAGCAGTTGTGAAACATTTTTAAAACAGCATTTTTAAGTATTAATAAAAATAATAAAACCGAATCCGTATCTTTTGTGGAGCGTTTTAGTTTTGTAACAGCGAGCTGAGGCTGTTTATAGCAGTTTACTTTTGATCAGTCTTTTTGCATTTTTTTTTTGAATCCTACTGTATATCATATAAGTAATATTATAAATGCAAAAGTCTCAGTTTGTTTGTTTGTATGTTATACTTTCACGCTTAAACTTCTCAACCGATCTTGATAAAATTTGGTATGGAGGTAGGTTTGAGACACAGGATAGTTTTTATCCCGGAATCTTGTACCTATATGTAATTGAGTTAAGCGCAAACCCTTGGAAAACTGATTTTTTGCATAGAGGTTTAGTTTATTTAATGCTATAATGTACTTAAGGATTATGGATAGAATTTACAAAATTATTACGGGATAAAAAATTCCCACAATCATTTGCAAGTAAGTATGTATTTGCACATTGTTGTTTTATGCATTGCAATAAAGCAATGAACATAAAACCACAGACAAAACCCGTAATAAATTAAAACAACATTATCATGTATGAGCTCCATTGATGCGTCCGCGCAGATCGCAGCGCAAGATTCACGGGTAATCGATTTTCCATTAACAATCGATTAATATTAATCGATTGGGCAAAAAGTAAGCGAATTAAATATGAACACGCCGTTTCAAGATTGGTCAATATAATCACATGAATGTTCAATGTGTATTTCCGTATAAGAAAATTGGACAATAATGTGGCGTATACTAAGTTATTGTTTTATTCATCATCATTATCATCGTATCAGCCGAAGGGTGTCCACTGTTGAACATAAGCCTCCTCCATGTTTTATTCACACAGTCATGTACTGTTTGTAGTTTGTGATGGCGGAGAAGAAAAGTAAAAGTGTGGGGGTCAGCACTCGCACCCCCAGATCAACAGTGCATCAACTCAAAATAATTTATCATTTTAATTTAGACTTAATTTAATTTCTAGAACGTTTAAATTCAAACGGTGCATTATTTTGAGTTGATGCACTGTTGATCTGGGGGTGCGGTGTATTCTGCGTCTTTAATATTTTTGGAAACAAACTACTTATTTGTATTTGTAAATTAGTCAAAGTTCATAGACAGCCCCCATAGAAGTCCGAAGCGGTAACGTTTCGTGAGCTTTGCCTACCCCATTTGGGAATATAGGCGTGATGTTTGTGTGTGTGTGTGTGTGTGTGTGTGCAAAAGGTACTATAATTATTTTATTTATTTTTTACATTGTTATACATAAGACTAGATGTCAATAATTAAAAAGAACTTCAATAATAATAAAATATGCTTCACTTTCGTCATCGACCAGTTTTAACTTGCTTTTTGGATATAGTATATTGTATGTATAGGCATAATTAACTATTACTTACACGTACACATTTTATTTTTTTCTGTATGAAAAAAAATGAAAATGAAAAGATTTATTCAGGACACACACATATAAATAATAGATACAGAACAAAAACATAATAATAGTGAAATAAAATAAAATGAGAATACAAAATAAAATATATATATATATGTGCCCGAAATGGTCCCGCCTCAGCATAAAATGCGGACTCCTTTGGTGGAGCCAGCGCTGATCTTCCGGCGAGACCATTTTAGACCATTTTTTTTGTATGTCACACTCATCTTTATGTCGCTATAAAACATCATTGTTGGGAGTTCACTGACCAAGTCAGTATTGATATATTTTTCATTCACTGTAAAGGAGCGGTTGGTTTTTGTACACCATTCAGAAGTCCCGGCCATTTTGTTTTTTGCTTGATGACGGCTCTTAAATACTGCGAGCCTAGGGTTGCCGGCAGTGACGAAACTTGAACATGATAGGTATGGCTAGAGAAGTGTGAACAAGGTTTGTCTTCAGATGCACGTGTACATGAACACATTTCCTTTAAGTAGTGTGCCTAAGTGTAGGCCACCTTTTTCAAAGTTGTAACTAACGTTACATGAATGATAAAGCAATCCGATGGGTATCGAGTTATTTTGATTCCGAGTCACTGGTTTCCACTTGAGATATTAAGTAAATGCATCGATAAACGAAAGGATTTTTCTTACTAGCTGCTAAAGTTTTGACGTATGTATAATGCTTGAATTGAGTTGTCGTATAAACTTGAAATTTGCTACAAAGATAGCTCAGCTATAGCTGTTAAACCACAACCAATAAAGAAACTATGAGAACTTTAATTTTTGTCTGCACGTCTACGTCAGTAACCACCTGAAATGAACCCATTGCGTAAGTCTGTTTAGGAGAGGGACTCTGCTAATGAAATAGATATTCATTAGATAACAATGAACTAAAATAATTTCTTTGACACTTGTGATGAATAGATATCATTTAATAATATTGTAAATCTGTTTAAAAAAAATATACCTCGTTGAGTTTCTTGCCGGATTCTTCTCAACAGAGGTTTTTCCGATCCGGTAATAGATTTTTTTTGACATTCATAAGTTCTTGTTATAGCCTGAATCGAATAAAGGTATTTTGACTTTGACTTTGACTTTTTTGCTCACCCGCGACCTACTATTTATTACATACCTTTTTTTATACCTTTACTTTGTTTTTTTTTACTTCATTGATATGGACCTCCGAAAATAACGCATGTTTCAATAAATTGTTCATTAGATAACTACAGCACGAAACTCTTGGTGTGCGAGTCAAACTTGGCCGTTTCTTTTTTATAAAAGCAGTTGATAGCACACGACGTAGTGGCAGCCCTGAAAACGGACAAGTCCCAGTTAAAGGATCACGTCCGCATACAATGCGACGCGTTTGCGCAGAAATTCGGTACACTCAGAATAAATTTGGTACAGTCAGAATAAATTCGATACAGACAGAATATTGATGAGGGAATAACCCCGTTTCTGTGCAAATCGGAGAAATTAATTCACCGTTACGCGAAAAACAATTGGCTGATTATATGCAATGAGTTGCAGTAATGAGGAAGGGAGTAACCTGAGTTTTTGAACAAAGATTTCTAGGACAACCGCAAGTACAGTCACCAGCACCAATATCTGACACAACAAGCGTGCATAAATATCTGATAAGACTCTATTTCTAGGGCCGGAAGGACGTGTCACGTGGCAGATATTAATGCTGGTGACTGTACCATATAGTTTTTCGGTAACGGAATTTTGTCTGGAAACACCATTTTAATGACTAATTTATTTTATTACTCTTGATTGCTCTAGATTATTACTCTTGACTGCGTTGACTTGGAAGTTTGAGCTTCTCACTGTTTTAAGAGATAGTAGATCAGAGTTTTTGATATAATTTCAGCTTTATACCTCCACACGATCCTGAGAAAAAGGGTTCTGTTTTATTTTTCTTTTAAGTTACGGAATCCTAAAAACGAACGTTTTGTTTAATATAATTAAACATTGACCTTTGCAAAATTTGTGAATGAAACGAACTAGAGATGAAAAAGTTGCCGACTTTTTTGCGCACTTTACCTGCTTTTACTAACGATACTATTACAACGCTATTTCCTCTTAACTTAACATCGACATACTTACTAAAATAATCTTTACTCAATTCGCTCCAAGGTTCAGTTTATTTTACAAACCTATTTCAGATACGAGCTTTTTCAAAGTAGAGACGACGTAACGACAAGGAAGTAATTAAGACATTTAGAATGAAAAGGTTCTACGCATAAACTACGGGACATATATGTACTTGAATACACGAGAGCAAAAATTCGTGTTATTCATACAAATACCTGCCCCGGCCGGGAATCGAACCCGGGACCTCAAGCTTCATAGTCAGGTTCTCTAACCACTTGGCTATCCGGTTTCCAGAGCTAACAGCCAACCTTCAATAATAGAGTGGCACTTTAAGAAGAAGACCTGAGGCCGTATTGCCTAACGTTTCTGACGCTCGTGATCGCAATGAAATGACAGATTTCGCATACAAAAACTGTCATTTGATTGCGATCGCGAGCGGCAGAAACGTTAGACTATATGGCTTCTGTTGAATGTTCTTTTAAAGTTAACGGAAATAAAAAAAACACGGTGTACAGCTGACAGTACTAGTTTGCTGCAATGGCATCAGAAAGTAGCACACCTGCAATCACATGAATTACCTGATCGATTATAAATCTCTGTGAAGTCGCCGCCGTTAATTATGTCAATTTATGTCTTTAACTCGGAATTATGTCAATTTATGAATTATGTCTTTACTCGGCCATTCGAACTATTCCGGTCGCTGGTTTGTGACGGGATCAATTTGACTATCTCCGTTTAAAAAATGTTGTCTTGTCCGTAACAAAATCATTCAAGGAATGCAAAAATATAACTATCTGTCTACCTATCTTTTAAGTTTTCCGTTTCATGCCAGGTTAGCTTGAAAGATCCCTTTTAGGGATAAGTTTGCCTTTGTACTCTTTTTGTTTTGTTGTTTTTTTATATTACTTTTGTTTTTTATGTACCATCAGCCAAATAAGTGGTCTATCAATTTTTAAACAAGTTCCTATCAAATGAACTATGTCGCTAAAGTCGAACTTTCAAGTTGACAGACATATCTATTGGCATTATTGTTTTATGACATGCAAACGATTATCAACTTTAGGGTGGAAGACCACATATTTGGTTGATGGTACAACAAAGTGAAAAATATGTTTTTGAAATACTTCTTCTTCTTCTTCTTCTTCTTTAGCCATTCTCAACCTCTAAGGTGTGTAGGCCTCCTTTGAAATACTAGTAAGGATTAAAAAGATTTAATTAAGTAGCTTAATTTTTGATAACTTTTTATGCAGTAAGAGTTAGGCCACTAGTGTTTTAGAGAAATTAACTTTATTTGACCGGTTGAACTTTCCTTAAAGTTAATGGAAATCAAAAATAACATGTTGTATATGCCTTTGCATCGCAAGTCTAAAATACTCTACGAATTTAATATAGATGAATGACAACTTTTATTTAGTTATCCTTTTTACCTTGTTTTCCCAAATATCTTTAGTTATAATTCCAAAACTTTATCTACAGTTACTTTAAAAACATTTTCCTGTTCAATATTTTTTCCCTTAAAAAAAGGGTAATTAATTCTTCTCATTGAACGTCTTAAATTCCCCCATTGTTCAAAGAAATTTAAACAGACACAGTGGGCATCAGCAATTCGATACGGGACAAAAAGTTGGAAATGCGTTGATGGTCCGCATTTTGATTTTTCAAGACCTGTCGGACAACTGGCCTTTTTCACACAATTAAAGTTAATAAGAGAATTATACTTTGGATCAAGGTTTTTGTTTTCGAGTTCCATTCAATGGATGCTGTTATTGCGGATGATGTACAGTTTTAAACGTTCAGCGAACATCGCACGTTCAATATTACGATTATTGAAAAAGTCATTGCTTGTATTAACTTATTTTTTCGTGTTCATTATCATTTGAAGCTTAATGAAATTTATGATATTTTCAAACGAAAGAAGTAACACGCAATCATTCTTTTGTTCGACTTGCTTTATACCGTTCGCATAGTACATTCGAGGTTTTATCCTTGTCAGCAAAAATTCAATCAAAAATTCTGCTTCTATGCCGTTTCTAAATTACGCTTCTACGCCGCTATCAACAGAGCTGTGTTTTCAGATTTTGCAGCGTAAGTAATTTTGGGTTTATATTGTAAGAACTTCTAATAAATTGATTAAAAAATATATGGCTAGTTTATTTAGAATTTATTTCACGATACAAGGATACTCGTAACAAGTTTTGAGATAAAATAACAGTTAAGTGAAGCTCACGCTGATTTCTTTGGCACATGAGCTCAAATTGTCTTAAGACTTATTTCCCTATCAAATTTCGAAAGCTCACCCACTAGTTGTACGCCCAGACTTTGCCCGCAAAAGCACTAGCATCATTGTAATGGGGGAAAGTTTGCTACATTTGAATACAATGAGGCACGCATATATGCGTTTCAGCAATACCAGAATGTACTGAGCTCATATAAATTATAGAAGCTTACGACCTTTTGGCTCTGAAGCGGCTTTATTTGCCATGAATTATACATGATCAAACCTATTGGTTTCACTGTTTTTATGCAACATTGTTACACAAGCTTTATAATCATATGGTATAGTATGTGTGGGTGATGGATTGTATACGTACAGGTAATCATGGGTGATATTAAAATAATATATGAGTATCGAAAAGAGATTATTGCGTTTATTGTAGGTATTGTTAGACAATACTGTGGTATTAATTGACAAGCAAGAATATAAAAACGTGGGTTTTTTCTGAGTTCTTCACCATGTTTCCCTTTACAGAAATTTCGCACATAAATGCTCGAAAATTCAGTTATGCGCGCCCACTTTGCTTGAGATTCTGTAGGTAGAGTATACCCCTCTAGGCAAGAGTTTTTGGAACGTTATTTTTACAAAGAAAATTTAAGAGGCAAGTCCACTTGTCAAACAAACGCTTGACACCCCTCAACAGCTTTCTTTTACATTTATTTGCGGTTGAACTTCCCAAGAACACAGATTCGCAAACAACTAGAACAAACACTCCAAGGTTCTGTTTGTCTTTCTTATACTAAAATGCTTTATTTTTATAAAAATAGAACTGAAGTTTTACGTTCTAATGCTGTGACTCATGCTTTTACTTGTATCTATGCTATTTTTTACTAAGTATATTTAGCAAAATAAAGTTGCATACCGTGGAACGTTTTCACAGTGTCAGTGTCCGATGTTATAACATCGTAGTGATATCATTAAAAAAAGTTTTATAGAGGGTCAAAAATCAATTTGCTTTCCAAAGTTTTATAAACCCACATTAAAAACCCTAAAAATCGAAAAATGGGCTCTAACGACATAAACTACGGAACTAAAGTGAATAAGAACAAACCTGCGCATAGACACAAAACAAAAAACAGAAATATTACGTAAAGTGGTTTATAAAAAGTAACTAATTCAATTAAAAATATTGGAATCGAGGTCTAACGATTTAACCCACTGAACGTGAAATAATGATGTAGATATATCCATACTAATATTATAAATGCGAAAGTAACTCTGTCTGTCTGTCTGTCTGTCTGTCTGTCTGTTACGCTTTCACGCCTAAACCGCTGAACGGATTTTGATGAAATTTGGTACAGAGATAGAATAGACCTTGGGAAAGAACATAGGCTATCTTTTATCGCGAAAAAGAGGCTTTAAGGGGTTGAAATAGGGGATGAAAGTTTATATGGTGGAAGTTCGTCGCTGTTGATGATAAAACCATGAAACTTGGAATTTAGGAACTTAATCCATACTATCCATACTAATATTATAAATGCGAAAGTAACTCTGTCTGTCTGACTGTCTGTCTGTCTGTCTGTCTGTTACGCTTTCACGCCTAAATCGCTGAACGGATTTTGATGAAATTTGGTACAGAGATAGAATAGACCTTGGGAAAGAACATAGGCTATCTTTTATCGCGAAAAAGAGGCTTTAAGGGTTGAAATAGGGGATGAAAGTTTATATGGTGGAAGTTCGTCGCTGTTGATGATAAAACCATGAAACTTGGAATTTAGGCACTTAATAAGAAATAAATCGATATTTGGTTGACCTTTTTTGAAAACTCGACCTATGAGGGGATGAAATAGGGGATGAAAGTGAATATGGAAGGTAGTCATTTCGAAGATAAATCGAGAAGGCAACGGAGTGGAGTGGAGGCAGCGGAGTGGAGCTGACGCTGCTGAGCGGAGCGGAGGCTGGCGGAGCGGAGGCTGGCGGAACAGAGCGGAGGCAGTGGAGCGGAGCGGAGACAATGGAGCGGAGGCATCGGAGCGGAGGCAGGGAGGCAACGGAGTGGAGCGGAGGCAACGGAGTGGAGCGGAGGCAACGGAGTGGAGCGGAGGCAACGGATAGAGCGGAGACAATCTAGGCTGCAGCGGAGGCAGTCAAGTAGAGCGGAGGCAGCGGAGTGGAGCTGACGCTGCTGAGCGGATCGGAGGCTGGCGGAGCTGAGGCTAGCGGAGCGGAGGCTGGTGGAGCGGAGGCTGGCGGAGCGGAGGCTGACGGAGCGGAGGCTGGCGGAGCGGAGGCTGTGGAGAGGAGGCAGCGGAGCGGAGGCAGTGGAACGGAGCGGACGCTGCTGAGCGGAGCGGAGGCTGTGGAGCTGATTGATGGTGATGGTGATGATAGTGGTGCTGATTATGATGATTGGTGATGATGATGGTGATTGTGGTGATAATGATCGATGATGATGAATAACAAAAAAAAATGTTTATGAAAAAGTTCTTCATTTGAAAACTTTACCTGCGAGGGGATGTTAGCAGAGGGGATGATGCAGTGTTAGCAGAACCTTCTAAGCTCATAAGAATAATGTACGCAAAGGGAGGTCATCATGAAAAATTTATGATTTTCAGATTTTTCTTATTTATTGTGCTATAAGAGCCACTTTTATGCAAGATTCCAAGTTTCTAAGACAGCCGGCAGTGCGCTATAACTTTTTCTGTTAAGGCGATTTGTATGAAAACACCTCTTTAATGACTGTAGCTTTTGTTTGCCTTGACTTAGAAGTTTGATTTTTTCACAGCTTTCGGGACTATTGACCTGAGTTAGGGGTTTATAATTTCAACTCGATACCGATACTCCGTTAGATAAAGGTCTTGACAGACAGACGGACGGACGGACAGAAAAGTGATCCTATAAGGGTTCAATTTTTGCCTCTTGAGGAACGGAACCCTAAAAATCATTTGATCCGGATAAACAAAAAAAATACTTTATATTTATAGCAATGTATTGAAATGGTTATTTCAGTAAGCCGTAGAAGTTTCTATGTGCTATTATTGGCAGAATAGGTATCCTAAATAAATTAAATACTTTCCAAAGTTACTATCCACGCGGACGAAGTCGCGGGCAAAAGCTAGTATAACCATATACGGGCAAACGCAGTCAGGTTGTCAACTACACGAACATTCTCTACCTAGCCACACTAGATGGTCAACGTGACCCACTGTGCGAAATAGAAAAAAAAAGATAAATAGTCTTCGATCGATCAATAGACTCAATAAATATGCAACGTATCGGATAAATCCATCTCGCCCGGTGGGCCTGTCAACAGCCTGATGGGATTACGGACAAAATTTGTCAAACTCTCCCCGAGATGAATTGAGCCCACTGTGTATTTGTCAATGGCCATTGTTTTGGGGAGCATGATGCACTGTGCAGTTACTAGTGGTTTACGAAATGACGACGAACAAAGTTAAATGTGTAGTGTTTTTTCATTTAGACATACATTTAGACACACCCCTAAATGACGTCTGGCTGCTTGTACACACAAATAAATATAAACAAATGAATATCATAGGATAATTGCGATTTTATCACTTTAAAGCAATGCTGATACATTGTGCGAGAAAGCTGCCAGCCCTTTGTTTCCCTGTGGTGTTCGTTAGTCTTTTAGGAACCACGGACCTAAAGTCTCAACCCCAAATGGTGCAAAACAGTATTTGGAGCAGAGACTTAAATAATTCTTTACCCTTGCTTTTATGTCAAGTTGTCTTCTTTCTAAATTAAAGAATAATTTTACATGCAATGCAAACTGACTAAAAAAAATTTTTTGTAAGTAAAAAGTAACACCAATAAAAAATACGAAACAACACAATGAGACGGATTTTTTTGAACCATTGTCAATTATTGTGGATACCGATATAGATTAGATTAGATTTATTTATTACCTTTTGAAAAAATATATTTATAAGCACATGTCAGTTAATTACAAGAAATTCACAAAAGGATCGTCAAATGTATACAAAAAAAATAAATCTTATTAAGTATAATAAATAGTCAGCGAGAATAAAAAATAAAAAATAAATAAATTTAAAATGTCAAATTAGAATTCAATTCAATAATAATAATTAAAAGCAAAACAAGAATATTCTTAAATCTAAGTCAAATTTATGCAATAGGAACCAAACGAACAATCAAATAATTAAAATGTCAAAAAACAATAAAATTAAATATGAAATTAAAATTCAGTTCACACAGATTCAGAACATTAATTTTTTATGTCCGCGGGTAGCCGTTCATAAAGCCTAGGGCCCAAGACGCGCGGGTTTTTATCAAGCAGCGCCAACCTTATATCTCTTTTAAACTTAAAACTCGCTACTGTTTCCACCATCAGTCAGTTATCTACTATTAATATTTCAATAAAAGCTCATCCTTCGAGTAACAATGGTACCTTATCAGCGTATCAGCTGCTAATGCACTTCCGTGAGAGGCAACACAATGGTGAGAAACATAATTGTCTCGTATATCTCGGTGAAGATTAAAATTATCAAATCGGACACTAATTGTTTATTGCCGTTTGTATGCCGAAGTTAAATAGATTGTAGCTTTTTTAAGTTTTATTTATAAGTCATTGTTGCTCGCGACTTCAGACGGAAAATTCGACGAAAAATAATGTTCAAAATGCAGTCACAGATAAAGAAACTGTGTCAAATGTTGTTGATAATGTACAATTTTATTGTGATGTTGTTTATTACGCCACTCAGTATACTGTTAAATTGATTCTATGTAGAGATAATTGATGACCATTTGACGACCGGATAGCCTAGTCGTTAGATAATCTGACTACAAAGCTCGATCGGGGTAGACATTATGTATGAAAAAAAACCCGAATGTTTTTTCTCGTGTCTTCGAGATCTTATATGTTTTGAAATATATGTCTATCTATTTAAATATATTGAACAGTTACCAACTTTTACCTGGGTACTAGAACAAAAGTCTTGCTTATTTTAGGACTAGAACAATTACGTATAGTTATCCCGTGATATTTAAATTCATAACGGGCATCTAATCTGCACTCCACTCCAATAGCTTAATTATCCAAATAATATTTATAGCATACGTCATCTCGTCAAACTCTTACCATATTTACATACGTCTGTAAATAAATTAAGACCAATACAAGCCAGTTCCGCTCACCTTTTACACACGAACAAAACATGAAGCGTGTTCTGTCCACTTTTTAAACAAATAAGGTTGAAATAAAACGAAAAGCCGCTCGTTTTGGTTAACATTTTGTCCGCGAAGATGAGGCGACTACCCAGTGGGGATGGATACTTTTACAATACACTACCAAATCAACTGAATCGTGACCCAATGTGCAACTTTTTCACAGAAAAATCACAGTGACTTCGCATTGCTTGACGAGGGAATTCGTTCTCAAACTTACTGAGAAAAAGTTTTAAGTGAGTTAGGAATCAGATGGTTCGGATATTAAATTCTATTTTAGTAAAATCCCCAACGCACGCAAAAGCTTAGTATCTAAATATGTAGTTCTAAGGACATACACAAGTTAAAGGCTTAAAGCGAGTAAGCAGGTTATTGGAATGTAAATAAGAATCTAGGTAATTATAGCTAGCTAGCTAGCTAGAAAGAATTCATTTGTCACTATCCCGCTGCAATTTTCCTGGTTAAAAGCTATTTATCTTATGTACTTCACCAGGAACTTTTTCCATACCAAATTTCATCTAAATGGATTCAAACGTTATTTGATAAGTAACAAACGTCTTTACGAATTTTCTCATTCTTTTTTTTTTGGGTTTGAGTTAGGTACCTAAACGGTTAAGGGCCAAAGACAACTAGGTCCTTGTTTTATTTATAATATTAGAGGGATAGGATTAGTAGAATTAATCAGCTCTTATTACAGGTAAGGTTTAGACTACGTTTCCACCAAAGATGTGTGAGGATGCGTAGCGAGAATTGTGTTTGTCATGAACCAATAGAAACGCCTCATTTACGTACAAAATACGCGTTCTTGAATCTACATAAGGACGACGACGTCTGTACACGCGTCAATGTGTGCGTAAGATACACAGGGCTGACTATCGCAAAACCCTATATAAGTATCTACTACCAATAACATTTAAGGTACTTTATAATGTAGGTATAGCTTAGATGTGCAAATAAATCTAATCGTTAATCTTATCTATTTATTTAAACCTACTTAAAATGTGTCTGTCTGTGTATTTCAGCATTATTAGTTTCAATTACAATAGATATACGACTACAAACTTAAATGAATTATTCGGTAGGTAGTTATTTCATGTATTAATCGCGATAATTTCAGAAATCATGATTTATTTAGAAAAAGGAAGTAGGTCGTACCGTTACCATTTCGCAAAATTATTGCTCCCGAGTCCCGAACTTAGTGCCGTGCGGCTGACATACATCGCGTTGCGCACCCGACTGCTTTCCTGCAGTTTTCCTGCAATCTGCGCTTGAGGGGTAACTCGAACCGCGGGGCGGAGCGTGGCCATTCTGTACGTTAGTACTATTATATATTCTGTGGCTGCACTGAGCGAGGATAGGTAGGTAATTGAACCTCGCAACACATCCTCACACATATCTTGTGGAAACACAGCCTAATTTAGTTAAGAATCGTGATCTAGTCGTGACGTGTAAAAGTAAAAGCTTCGGAATCATCCACTGGGATAAAGTGGAACCTTTGTTCTCTCACAAAGGGTAGACACTCGCTAATCTACGGAACGCCGCAAAATCGCTAGCTCACTATTACAAGGTTCTACATACACCTTCGTCTTATAATCTAAAACACATCTTATACCGTCAATGAAACAGTTAAATTCTCTTACTCAAGAGAAGAGCAGATATAGTATTTTCAAAGTGATTTAACAGTATTTATACTTACAAATCTTATTTGGGAAGAAATAAATAAGAAACAAAGCAACTTATGGGATCAGATTCCAAAAGTCTTCCGAAAACGTTGTCGAACGTTGACTACAAAGCTAGAGGTCCCGGGTTCGATTCCCGTGTCGGGGCAGATATTTGTATGAAAAATACGTATGTTTGTTCTCGGGTATTGGATGTTTAATATGTATTTAAGTATGTATCTATCTATATAATTATACCCGTAACACAAGCTTTGCTAAGCATACTTTGGGACTAGGTCAATTGGTGTGAATTGTCCCGTGATATTTATTTATTATTTAAATATTTTAATGTTTGTCAGAACAATCGTTTGTCATAATTATTTTTTCTCTGAATCCAATAATTGTTCAGAATTGTTATAAACAAACCTAACCTAACCTATAGTTTTCTATAGGATGACCATTCAAAATTTCAGAAAACTGTAAGGTTTCAGTGGGGAACAAATTATGACAAACGATGATTCGGACAAAAATTACGGTATGACTAGCGAATAGTATGCGCACTTCGACGCTGCGTCAAACTTATAATACCTACCCATTTGGTTTAGAAATCGAGTCATAAGGATGGTCCAAAAAAATCTAAGCACTTCACAACAGTCCTTGATACCATGAGAACCGAAGAATGCGTTAAACACACAGTTACGCGGTTCACTCAGGGAACATTTCGTAAGTGTGATTGCGTTAATACACAAACAAAACTAAACGTAACATATTTACCTTGGTTTTTTATAATTTCAAGGCATAAGAGGTAGCGGCAGCACTTTCGTGATTTTCACTCATATTTACTAACATACGTCGGGAAAAATGTTTAGAAAGGTCGCCGGACGCTGTCAGTGTTGCTTGTCGGTGTGGTGGGATGGGGTAACATTAAAAAATCTTGACCAAGTGCGGGTAGTTCGAGATACGAATACCGGAACTAATTGTAATCAGGTGCGGGTAGTTTGAAGGACTCGCACTGCCAAGCAAACATGGCACCCTACACTACAGTCTGCTCGTGACCACGTGACACGTTTTTACAAGCTTTTATTTAGTTTCACCTAAATTTGACCAACTTCCAGTAGTCAAATTGATTTGAAATTTGGAATATTTATGGAAATCACGTGACAAAACAGTAATCTAGTAGTGACATCCTGGTAGTCCAGCCAGGATCGTCTCCGCAGGATGGAACCCTTCAACGGTTAATAGCATTGACTTGAAATTTGGTATGCAAATGTAATTTGGGTGACAATGCAAGTACAGTCAGCAAAAAAAGCTTGTATTAAAAATGAAATTTTTATGGTTAGATTATTTAAAATAACCTTTTCGCTTGTGACATACACCACACTTTTATACGATTACAGTATACGAGATGATGTCACTCATCTTAAGATTATAATGTTTACACTCTTATGTTTGTCAGAGGATGTATTAAGGGGTCTAAAAAAAACAGAAAATTACTAGGAAAATCATTGTTTTGTTTAAATATAGTGGAATAAATTTGAAGGTAAAAAAATCGGGAACCATACATTTATTCAGCCTTTGAAACGCAAAACTGTCTAATCCGAATTTTCCAAACACAACTATGTCATGCTCAGTTTTATAAAACGTTAATCATCTAGTTCAGGGATCATCAATTAGTTTCTTCAGGGGTCCGGTTTAAAAAAAAAATACCATCGCGGTCCGTTCCTAGTTGAGTTTATCAAATAAGAAAATGTTATTAAAGTATGATTGGTTTTTTGGAGTCTTTTTGTAATTTTTATTTCAACTCCAAATTTTGTTACTTTTACGGGTATCCCGTGAAACCATATCGAAAATACAAACTGGGACATGGTTGCACAGAATAACCAGAAAAAGAGACCAGCGCTGGGAATCGAACCCAGGTCCTCAGCAATCCGTGCTGCGTGCTACACCACCGCTGGACAGGAATCTAGACACGGATTTTTCCTATGCATACATATCTCAGGTTGCTTATTTCTACTACGCTACTTATGCAGCAGCACTAGTGACATCTATGTTCCGCTCTCATCGAGAGACGTCACACTCTTTCGGAACCAACCGCTCACCCACGGATTGCTGAGGACCTGGGTTCGATTCCCAGCGCTGGTCTCTTTTTTTGTTTTTTCTGTGCAACCATGTCTCAGTTTGTATTTTCGATATGGTTATTTAAGTACAAAAAGTCACAAGGTATTTTTTAACATATCAATATCAATGTGAATTATTAAATTACGTAATCAATAACACCACAAAATAGGCTGGCGGTCCATCTTAGTTATTGACGTATCACCTATTAGTGAAAATAATAATTTGAAGCGATAGGAAATGGTGCCCCAGAGGCTTGTCTAACGTGCGGGCGCACGCTCCTAATCGCCGTCACCGTCTCTTTCTTCCATTATCTTATAACGTATGACAGAAATAAGAGGCAAACATGATTGTGATTCCAAGAGTGTTTAACAGTAAAATCTCTTGGTTACTAAAAATAACAAAGTGATTATAAAAGTTTTACTGGTGATTCGATCTAATTTCTTAGTTTTTTTTTATTCGACTGGATGGCAAACGAGCAAGTGGGTCTCCTGATGGTAAGAGATCACCACCGCCCATAAACATCTGCAACACCAGGATATTGCAGATGCGTTTCAACCTAGAGGCCTAAGATGGAATACCTCAAGTGCCAGTAATTCACCGGCTGTCTTACTCTCCACGCCGAAACACAACATGCTGCTGCTTCACGGCAGGATTAGCGAGCAAGATGGTGGTAGCAATCCGGGCGGACCTTGAACAAGGTCCTACCACCTGCGCGAGTTTAGCACAGAACTAATTAAGTCAGCATTTTTTTTTCAATCCTCACAGTCATTTGTCACCGGTCACACACTTGAAATGGAGAGCTTGGTTTAATTATATTTACAAATAAAATACTCAATATAATAATCTTATAAAATGGAAGAATTAAATGATGAATACTTAAAAAAATTAAAGCATTTTCTTCCTCAATTTTCAGGGTTCCGTACCCAATATATGCAAATCTTCCGCAATCTATCCATCGATAGCAAATTCTGTTGGTTCATCTACCACATCTATATCTTATCTATTTTGTAGTAAATAAGCTACTTGAAATGTACACATAGTATGTGTTACTAAATAAGTATGGCCGCCATTGCAACATCTTAACATATATGATAAAAGCAAATGTGTTTGTTTGTTTGTTTATAAGTTACGCTTTCGCACTTACTCAAGCGATAATGATGAAATGTATGGAGATAGTTTGAGACTCTTAGACTCTCTTTCATTAGGACAGTTTTATCCAAAAATTATAATAGTTTTCTTAGCAGGCAAAAACGCTGGTAACTTAGAGTCTAGATACACTGTATTATATAAATAATAGTTATTTGTGTCACAAGGGAGCGAAATGGTGTATTTACGGTGAAGGCGGTACATTGAATCTAGAATGTACATAGCGAAGGATTGTACAGTAGAATCCTGAGCGTAGCGAGGGATTCCAAAGTAGAATCCTGGTCGTAATGAGGGATTCAAGTGTTAACGCCCAAGATGAAAATAATTTTGCTCCCGAGTGGCTCATATACAACTTCACACAAACAATTCTAAATATAATTAAAAAGCAACCAGCATAGAAAATGGCGTGGTTTTACAATTATCAACTTCAAAAAATTGCATTTGCAATAAAACACTTAAAAAAGCCTTGAATAGATCAGTACAGCATCTTTGGTGTTAGGTATTCTTTCAAATCTTCAATTCAACAATGGCATAAGTACGGCATGGAACATCAAGTAGGCTATGCGGTATTGGGCTTGATGGCAATACCGTATTATTCCGGTATTCAAATTTTGAAACCGGTATCCCGGTATTTCGGTAATTTTTCGGTATTTTCCATATTTTCCCTTTATTTTTCTTTCTTTCTATATAAGTCTGTTGTTTTGTTGAAATATAACCAATTTACATGAAAAGCAAGATTTAATAAACTTCCCTTTTAATGAGCAAGTATTAAAATAAAAAACTTAAGTTGTTATGTTAACTAATACGTATATTAATACGGAATTGGATTCTCTAATTCTTCGGATAAAATTGTTTCACCGATTATTAGTTCCCAAACAAATTTTCGCATATTTCTTATGCTTGTACGAGGCTCATTAAATATCCAGTTCAAGCTTGAAAGGTCTCTACTGATGAAATCTACGCTCCGCCCGGAACCAGATCAGTTCCAAAACCCCGAGAGCTTTCAGCTCTAACTTCAAAACCATTCGAATGCCTAGGTAGCGACGTGGACGATTACAACGACGGGTTTGGAGCTGTCATACGATCGGATCTAACTTCTTCAAACCCGCCGTACTAGAACCAGCTCTCGCGTTCTGGCCTTAGGCTCATGGAGTGAGGCGTGAGATGCTGCTACAGTCTTCTGGTGACGCTTAATTGTCGCTATCAGCAGTTCAATAGGCAGATCTTTGGCTGATGTATGCCGATTAACACTAATAAATAGCATTGAAGAGGCTATTGAGCGTATCTGAGACTCTAAGGTGTTTACCAGGATCTGTCTGTAAGTCAAAACCGGTTAATGAAGTTGAAGACGACGACGGCAGAATCATTTCATCCAAACCTGAGCTGTTGGGGGAAACGAGAGGTTTTATGGATAGCGACACGACAACCCGAACACCCGTCGAAAATCTAGCAAAGACCCGAGAGCTAGATTAACCCGACACTATCACGAAGACATCCCAGACGTCAGCCTGTACGAGATTAGTATGGCCCTCAAATAGCTTAAGAATGACAAAGCCCGGGTGACGATGAAAGTACAGCCGAACTCTTGAAGGCGGGTGGTAAACCAGTCCTTAAGGACCTTAAGACGCCGTTTAGTTCCGTCCTCCACCAAGGGGGAACACTGAAAGCATGGAACAGAAGT
This sequence comes from Choristoneura fumiferana, assembly GCF_025370935.1. Lineage (NCBI taxonomy): Eukaryota > Metazoa > Arthropoda > Insecta > Lepidoptera > Tortricidae > Choristoneura > Choristoneura fumiferana. The sequence continues at coordinate 12,286,034 of NC_133491.1, forward strand.
CAGTGATGGTGCTCATCTTCAAAAAGGTGATACCACTTTGCTGAAGAATTATAGACCATCTCACTTCTGAGCCATGTTACAAGCTGTTTTTCAGGGTCATCACAAATCGTCTCGCAAGCAGGTTTGACGATTTCCAGCCTCCCGAACAAGCCGGCTTCCGAAAACCTATAGTACCGTAGACACATGTACGTTGCGGCAGGTTATACAGAAGACCGAAGGGTATAACTTCCCCCTTTGCCTTGCATTTGTGGACTACGAGAAAGCCTTCGATTCGATCGAGACTTGGGCTGTGATGCAGTTGACTACCGGTATATCGAAGTGTTGAAGTGTCTGTACAAAAACGCCACTATGTCCGTCCGATTACATGACCAGAGCACGAAGCCTATTTCTCTGCAGCGGGGAGTCAGACAAAGAGATGTGATCGCTCCGAAACTGTTCACCGTTGCATTGGAGGATGCTTTTAAGGTTCTGGACTGGAAAGGACGAGGCATCAACATTAATGGCGGGTACTTCACTCGCCTTCGATTCGCCGACGATATTGTAGTCATGGTTGAGACCATGGAAGACTTCAGTGCTATGCTCGCCGACCTCAGCAGTTTCCGACCGAGTTGGCCTAAAATGAACATGCAAGACGAAAATCATGTCTAACTAATGTCCATGTTGTCCCAACTCCCGCAATAGTCGGGGCTCTGCGCTCGAAGTTGTTGACGGCTATGTATACCTGGGACAAACGGTCCAGTTAGGTAGGTCCAACTTCGAGAAAGCTTACACTACAAATAAGCAAAGCAAACTTGTGCGCGGTAAATTTGAAATTTGAAAGTAGATTAAGAGGTAGGTAAGTAACTTCAAAAGCCATAAGTCTGAAGACTCTGAAGACAAGTTATTAAAAGTGCTTTCTTGTTTGAAATTAAAGTCGACTATTACTATTTTTAAGCAAAGTCAAAATACCGAAAAACCGGTTTTGTAGATATTTAATACCGGCATTAAAAGAGGGGAAAAAATGACCGGTATCCCGGTTTTTTCGGTAATACCGAATACCGGTATCCATGCCCTAACATCAAGCGAGTACGGTTCGCGCTTAGTCGATTTTTTCCTTGAAACCTCTTAAATTATAAAACATCTGGTATCTCATAATTCGTCATAACGTTAAATAAAAAAGTCCTAAGTGCGTTTCCCTGTTTGGTAACTTTTAATAATGTGGCCGAAGTGATCAAATTGGTCTGAATTGCTCAATTTTCATTTCGTTACAAGTTAGTAAGAAAGTTTCGGGGCTGAAAAACAGAAACTTCGGTAATTGCCTTTTCAGCCGATTTACTTTACGATCGCCGATACAAAGGCCTTATAATATTGAAAAGCTATTCAGGTTTATTAGTTTTTAGAGCTCAGAATGTGTGTAGATTTTAAAACATTCCTTTCTTTTCAATTTGGGTTTTATAGAAATAAGAGATTCTTCACTTTATGGGACCGTCCCTGTCCCTGTCTGTGGACTTTTAGTGTCTGTCGGTCTGTCTATAAAAAGCTTTATCTTATGTAGTTAGCAACTTGAAATTGCCTGCACAAAAAACGGCAAATTGAACAGAGTCCCAGATAATCATTCAACCAATGAAATTGTACGAATAATTGTTTGGGAAGTGATAATTTGCCAAACTTTTATGATGAAATAAAGGTAACGTTTAAATTACACGCAATTCAAAATTTTGCAACAATAACTTAGCATTTGCTGGTTCAACCCACAACACGTGGGAGAATGCTAATTCGTTACGCCATTGTAATTTGTATGGAGTTTGTATGAATCATAGTCTTCGTGTATTAGATTGATTTAACGATGACAGCGGCGAGGTGTTACTCATTGATGAATTAGAATAGGGATTGACTTGATTAACATAATGTGTAGCTAACGGTCATTGTCGAATGACGAAACACCGTAAGCTGGTTAAGAGAAATGCTTTTCGTTTACTCAGATATGAAAGCTATGTATGTCGAATAATCAATATTGGTCATTGACATGCAAAGTTTATTAAGAATCGATATTATTATATCGATTCCTACTAAACGCCAAAGTGAGGTTAAGAGTTGAGATCAGGAGGCGTAAAAACGATTGTCATTTGTTAGTTTGTAAAAGATGTCCTGCCCAAACTAACAGTCTAAGGACGTTTTTTAGTATTAACTAGGTTATCTTACTGTGAATCGATATGATACTGGCATTACTAAGGTTTCAATGAATATTTGACCTAGGTACTGTTTTGGTCTTATGTTAGGCAAATACCTGGTGACCTTTTGTTAGTTCTTCAAAAAAGTTTAATTTACTGCCCAAATCCCATGACTCCCTAAATTTTATATTTCTACATACTTATTTATTTAATTAATAAGTAATTACTCATTAAATCGTCGTACTTATAGATCACTTGCTTAAGTGATTAGCGTATCTGTTCAAATTATAATCTACACCCACTTGGAATGACTGTGTAGTCCATTAATCAGTTAAATATCATCAATCAGCTTGTAATATAATTAAAGAGCGAAAGTGTGCTCGTAACATGATAACTTTGCTAAAGTTGATTATTTACATGGAAAAGCAATATTTTAAAGATCGCAGACAGGGCCCAACCCACACTCGAACGAATGAATATACCTTAGAAAGAATGAATAATATTCAGTCTAGCTTTTTTACAACGAGTGATGAGTCAACTAATGAAGCTTTTCTACCTTTTTGACTAGTTTATATAGTTAGAATATGTGTAACAGATAACCATTAGGGGAAAAAAATCTCGAGTGGCGACCACGACGAAGCATTGGCTCTCCCACTAGGTGAACTGTCGATATCCTTACGATATCGTAAGTGTTGCAGGCATCCACCGATGCAAGTGGTGAGTTTTCGTTCATTGTGGTATTCTACGAGGGAGTCCTTTGTTCAACGGTGGGCGTCTTCCTGCTGTTTTTTTTCGACTGGATGGCAAACGAGCAAGTGGGTCTCTTGATGGTTAGAGATCACCACCGCCCATAAACATCTGCGACATTAGGGGTATTGCAGATGCGTTGCCAACCTAGAGGCCTAAGATGGGATACCTCAAGTGCAAGTAATTTCACCGGCTGTCTTACTCTCCACGCCGAAACACAACAGTGCAAGCACTGCTGCTTCACGGCAGGATTAGCGAGCAAGATGGTGGTAGCAATCCGGGCGGACCTTGCACAAGTTCCTACCACCTGCCTGTCTGATGATTACATTTTAACTATTTGACGAAGTCCATAGTTGATTGCAGTGAGCATTTTCTACACATCACTCCAAGAAAGTAATGTTTTAAATTAATCCGAAATACGTCAACAGGTGTTTCTGTTGGACTACTTGAACGCCCCTGTAGTAAATGTTTAACAGTATTTTTTAATTGTGGTTGTCAATTTTTTGGCCGATGGGGTCAGAAGGTTCTCGAATGGCGTCCGCGGACCGGGAAACGAGCTGCCCGTAGGCCTCCAACAAGATGGAGCGACGACCTGGTTAAGATCGCGGGATTGCAGTGGATGCGGAAAGCCCAAGACTGGCCTGAGGGGAGAGCCTTGGGTGAGGCCTATGTCCAGCAGTGGACGTCTTTCGGCAGACATGATGATGATGATGGTATTTTTTTTCCGTATATTGATATACAATTTTCAAAGTTTCCCGCGTTAAAAGCATACATTATCAGATGAAAAATATTTACCAGAATGTTTACTCACAACAATACAACCTTCTGTTGAAATACTCCTATAAATAGTTCAATTTCAAAGAGCTTGTATTTATCAATGACTAGTAGGTACTCTGACTATACCCTTACTTACTACAGGTAATTAATAGGTAGCTAGAATCTTATCTTACTTTATTACTTGTGCATAAAACAGTGAAGTTATTACCATAAGAAAGTGCCAAGTCAGAAGGTGCAGAAGCCAATAAAAATGGTCACTTAGGTGGGCCATAAAATAGCGTCTGCCGTGACTTTCTTTGGTTTTAGGTACTAAAGGCCTCAAAGTTAACATTTCATTGCGCATAATAGAAAATGTACTTTTGTTGAATTATCAACAAAAATATATATAATATATTAATATACGCATATAATTTCCAAAATAATAGGCTTGTTTGGGCTTAGTTTGAACTCTTTAATGGTTACGTGACATTTAATGACGTGGTACGTTTGTGTTAGCTGTTAAATATTTGAGACACAGTAAAATATAAAAGAAATTGGAGGAGTAGACATTTTTAAAACAATACGAATAGGCAGTATTTAGTTTTAAATGCATTATTTGTAATGCGAAATTGTTTTACGATTGTGCCAACGAGAATTGAACCCGCAAAGATTGAATTCGTCATAAATGCGAAAATAAAACTCGTCTAGGGGCAAAGTGCTTTCTCTTTTCCATCTTTTTGAGTGAATTAGTACCGTGACTGATTGACTGACCAAGAGCAATCCTAAACCATAGAGCTAGAAATGTAACATTTGGCAAGGCAATAATATGAGTATTATTAAGATGGATTTTTGAACTCTTCATGGAATTAGAAAGATGATAGAGTCGTTATAAGATGATCCCTACAACATTTTGTAAAATGAGGCAAAACACCAATAATAATATGAGTTTTTGACGAATTGTACATACATATCACAGCACATATTATTATAATATCCTGGTAAATTGACTCTATTATTATCTTTTTCTCATTATTTCATGGAAACAAAGCTGCTACTGATAACTAGTATTTTATGCTGCTATTAAAGAGCGCTATATATATTTATATATTATTTACGAAACAGCTAACACATTTTTTCGAACAGAGCAATCTAACTTTCCGTTCTTCTGATACCTACTTTTTTCCCTAAACACGTGTTAACTAGAAAGCAAGTTAATTAACGATTTGTGGTCCAAAATAATCGCGTCCACTAAATCTAATCTGCCCACTAAACATTTCATCTTCTGAATAGTGGAATTTTAAACAGAACATAAAGTGAGAGGGCTAGTCGGGGTGTCGTAAAAATGTCTCAGTGCCATGGTTTATGGGCCATACCTCCTCTGTTGAGAGCATGAATGTGTATGAGGAGGTAAGGCTGTGTCTGTTGATATTCCTGCTTCTTACTGATTCTATTTTACAAGCTTTATTTAACTTGCAATGTATGTATGTAGCTAGGGAGATACGTACTGATCAAATCTTGCAAGTTCATTTTGACCCTTTTACTGTGGTCGGATTGACTTGAAATTTGGTATACTTATGTAAATCTGGTGACAATACAATAATCTGGCAGTGACATTCTGATAATCCAGCTAAGATCGTCTCCGTAGGACGGAACTCCTCAACAGTTAGTGGCATCGACTTGAAATTAAAAAAATGTAGTTTAGGTGACAATGCAAGTACAGTCAACAAAAAGCACAGTCGGCGAAAAAAATTGTATTAAAAATGATAATATCTGAAATTTGTAAAAAAAATGGAACTAAAACTAATGACTTAAGCTAGACCCTTAGCCTAGGTTCTTCAGATACTGGCAGCGTGTCCTCTTTGAATTGCTAAGCTATCAAATTATTTGTCCAAGGAAGCTGCCAGCTCTTCGATCCCCTGTGACGTCTAATAACTATTCACCTCTTCGATATTTCTTTGTTAAGATTTAGAACTTGTACATAAAATGTTCTCAATAACACACATGCGCGCGGTCCCTAGTTTACATCCAACCGCTCCCCGCTCCTCTAAGCTCAACGCCACCCGCTAACTCCATCACTCGCCCCTCTGTCCACTCGCGTGCTTGTTTACGTTTGAATTATGCTTTTATGATGCGTTTAACGCATGCGTATGTGGAATTGAATTCTGGGTAGCATTTTGCACGTTATTTAACACACAAGTTTACCCGCGGCTGCACTCGCATATACCATTAAGGATGGCGGTCACATTAAAACTCCGGGATTTAACTCGACTCCCATGGAAATTCCCATAATTTATATCATAGTATTCATCTACGTTGTATGATCAATGCCAGTGCAAAATTGTATGTTTCTAGACTTAGCGGTAAAAGTATTGGGATTTTAGATAGATCAGAAAATCAGGGTAAATAAGTTTTTAGTAAAAAAAAAAACATTTTTAATTCAAGATTTTCTTGTTGACTGTACTTGCATTGTCATCCAAACTACATTTTCATACCAAATTTCAAGTCGATGTCTTAATGGCGTTGAAGAGTTTCGTCCTGTGGAGATGATCCTGGCCAAACTACCAGGATGTCACTACCAGATTATTATTAGATTATTGTGTTTATGGACGGTGGTGATCTCTTACCATCAGGAGACTCACTTGCTTGTTTGCCATCCAGTCGAATAAAAAAAAGAGTATGCCAAATTTCTACTGGAAGTTGGTCGAATTTAACTTGCAAGATTTGACAGGACGGGACAGGTGTGTGTTATTTCAAAGGTCCAGATCAGGTTCATCCGTTTTATAGTAAAAGAGTACCAAACAAACACACACATACACGCCCGGACACACGAATTTTTGCATTTATAAGCTATTCGCAAAGGAAAAATCGTAAGGAAATCTGTACCTAGCAATTATGTATCTGCGAAGAAATCCAATTGTGTGTTGTGAAGTTCCGTATGCGCACTGGGCCCGCGTGGAATCTTCATCCAAGCCCTCTGATTCTGAGAGGAAGCCTGTGCTCTACAGTGTGACGTATACAGGATAATGGGAAGCAATCGTCACCACCGACAAACACCCGATATCTCATGCGTACGACCGTCATATTTTGCTACTCGAAAACATCCTTCCAAAGCTACCTTGTCGCGACCCCATTAACCTCCTTCCGACCTTTCCGCACAATGTAACTTATAATACACATACACTCATACACACCCAGGATGTATCCGACCTAATTCAAACATACAAACATCTGGCAATTCGTAAAAGCCCAAATAAACTTCTGCGTTTGGTTTATTCTACTTGGTACTGGGAATAAAATTACAAATGTACTGAATAATGTTTTGCCATCGTATCTTGTCGGATAAGCTCGTATTTATCTTGCTCTCTCAACCAGCTTACTGGAGTTTACTGAAGCTAATTGAGAGAGCAAGATAATATAAACGTATCCGACGTCGATGGAAAAATATTGTTCATTCCATCTGTACCGGTGATTTTAAAGGAAATGACGTGGACGCTCTGATAAAGCTTAATAACAAAATGGGCGAGCCGAATTATGACGAAACTAAGACTAAATTAGCTTACCTACTGTTGTTACATTGGTAAGTGTTAAATATTAATTTTGTAAAATTATGTACATGTTAAGCAGTATGTGTCTACTGTCTATAGCTGTCATACGATAACTACTCCTCTATATAACCAAATGTATTTTCCTAACTAGGTTAGCTGGAAGACATCCCTTTTTAGGGATAAGCTCGCCTTTGTTCTCCTCTCTGTGTATTTGTATTTTTATTTTTACGTGCAATAAAGAGTTTACATACATACATACATACTACTGAAATACAGTGCTTTGCAGCAAGTTCTTTCATCATCATCATGTCAGCCGTTCGACATTCACTGTTGGATACAGGCCTCCCCATAGCCATACTTGCTTCGGTTGGAGGTGGCTCCTTACCACCACCACTTAGGGATCTTTAAATCAGTAATAGGGTCCCGTTGGCACCCTTTGGGTACGGAACTCTAAAATCGAGCCTACCTACAACTTTCTCAAACGCAGCAGCCAACGGATCCGTAACTCAGCTTATGTTATGGATGTGCTCCTGTAAAATTGGGTGCCCGAAATGAGAGATCGGTTGGTTTTTTAGACCTTTTACTCTGAAGCCGATTGCAATGGAATAGTGACAAACAAACTTAAAAACCTTATTTATATTGATGCGTGATACTAGCGCCACCACATTTTGTGTCTTATTTTGTAACTAATGAGGTTCATGAATGTCAACGGGCATCGATCATTTTGATTAATTAGCAAGCTATCTAGTTCAGCAGATGAACTATAGATGGCGCTGTATCGAACAGCTCCCTATCATATACTAAGTTTTTGGTCAAAATTTCCATTTTAGAACAACCTTTTTTTGCTGACTGTACTTTTTGTCGACTTTACTTGCATTGTCACCCAAACTACATTTGCATACCAATTTTCAAGTCGGATGCCATTAACGCATTACGGAGACGATCTTGGCCGGACCACCAGGATGACACTACCAGATTATTGTACTATCACGCAACTTACATAAGTATGCCAAATTACAAGTAAATCCGACTACTGGAAGTCGGTCGAATTCAACTTGCAAACTAATAAACGTTTGTAAAAAAAAAGTATTGCATAAAAAAAAGGAGCACCAAAAGGACAACACCACTCATGTAACCACACTTTACGCAGGAATACGGCTCTTGGCTGTACTAATGCCGCGAAGTATCGGCGTTGACGATTTACGACCGTAGGGTGCCCACACAACGCTACGACGAGGACTTTGTACACTATGAATTGATATAATGCGGATATTAAAATACTTATTGGAAAATATCTAAATTAATAGTAGTATTAAAAAGATAAAGAAACAAACAAAATATAATTTAATTAACTACAAACATAATTTATTCAACAATTAAATTACAACTATTTATGTACAGTATAATTTATTATAAATGTTATTAAACCTTTAAATTTTATTTTATTCGACTGGATGGCAAACGAGCAAGTGGGATATGATTTTATTTGGATTTCTATAGTATAAACATAAATTAATTAGTTGCAAATTAATTCTATTTGACAAATATTTATTCCAACTCTAAGAGGTAGGTAGTGTACGGAAACGGAACGCTTTTATTAAAAAAAAGGTTGCATACTAGCGGGTAAATTGGGACACTTTGGAAATATTTCGTTGTCAAGTAATATAAATTTTATTATTGATATATTTTTAATACTATAAACTTAATACAATTTAAGATTATAATCAACACAATTTGATCCTATCTCTCGCTTTTTTCGTGTTGAATTGAATGTGACAGATCAAAGTAAATTTCAAATATTTGGAATTAAGTGAGTAGACTTAGCGCTGTCCTCGGCATTAAAAAAAAACTAAAAAGTTACTTTGTCTCGCGGAGTGAGCAAAATGCCATTTTGCTCACTGATTTTTAATAGCAAAACCTACCTGTTTGAAAAATCGTGTTTTTTATGAAACATACGAAAGTATGTTAATAGAGACTTGACTTACTACCCTTAAAATTTGCGGTTTTAACAAAAATATACGCTCTAGATATCAACAAATATTTTATCATCACTACATCTGCTCCGTTATTTGTCAACATAGCGTTACATCATCTCGTTATCATATATCTAAACATAGTTCAATGACAGAACTAAATACGTATACCTGCTATGACTCATTCATTCATAGAACAGATCTTGGATTTCTTAAGCGTAGATTGCAACCGATAGTCAATACTTGACTCATAAAGTTCGGTCGATAACACACGACTAACCAGTACATTTTGAACTAAAACCTTGCTAATCCGCACTCACGTCCAATACAGCTACATCTGTGCAACACATAAAGGGGGTTCATAACGTCACAACTTTGAAAAAAATCTCGTATCTGAAATCAATACGTCAGCCCAATTGACCTTTAAAATAATGTTTGTCAAGTTCTCTAAAAAAAAATCGTCGATTTTGACTTACGAGCTTTTACTAAAGTGGCGACGATAAAATCTAAACCTAAACTAAAAGGAAAGATACTAGTTCTTAGAGCGGTCCAAAAGCAACTATATTAAACATAATTATTAAATAATTAGCTTATAGTAATTGATTAAAATCTTTTGAGCACCTAGACGGCTCCAATGTTTATGATGGCGACTGTACCTACTGCATAGTTCTGTTGACTGTACCAATATATCTTCCATGAAAATGAATCAAATTGCGTATGATTGATTGGTATCGTGTTCTGTTCTTTAACACTGGATCTTTTCACACTACACATAAATTTTCCCACTTTTCCCAGTCAATGTAATATGAATTTTATGAGACTAAAATTAAAATCTAAAGTCGAACATCATTTCTCGCGCACTTGAGGCTTTTTGAATTAAGTTGTTTTTCTGGGTATCCATTGATGAATTGCAATTCCTAGATTTGAGATGTTGTTACGCGTTCAAGTTAAAGATGGAGAATGAGTATTACTGCCAAAATTACGGCAAATTTTAAACGCAAATTATGAAAATTAGATGAAGAAGTCTCCACTGAAAGGAGTGCTAGGAGTGAAGTTAAACAAATTTATACTACCTACTACTGCATCAGAAATAATATTATGAAAATTGCAATATTTGGAACGCAGTTCAATTATGATTTAAAAAAACATTTCCAACCGATTTTTTTTCTTCACTAAATATAGGCTGTATTTTTATATTTTCACTAGCTTTTGCCCGCGGCTCCGCCCGCGTGGTATTCGATTATCGCGCGCTGTTCCCCCGGGAACTGTGCATTTTTCCGGGATAAAAAGTAGCCTATGTCACTCTCGGGGCCATAAACTTTCTCTATGCCAGAAATCTCGTCGATTGGTCGTCTAATTTTAATTGGTTCATGATTAAACTGAAAAATGATATTAAATTACATAAAAACAAAAACCTTTTAGTGAATTTCTGATTCGGTAAAATAACCCTTAACAATAATAGTTCCAGGGTTCATTGCCGCTAATAAGCAGTTAACGTGAACGCCCTGTACAAATATGTACATATAAGTAATAACATTAAATGACAGTCGTTGATAAGAGGGGCTCAAAATATTTTACTAATTCTCAAAGTCATTTTAACTTTAAGAAACTAGAGACACGAAAAAACGGATATGGCAATAAATATAACGGACCACGTTCCGCCGAGTAACGGTACGCCGATGAATTTGTACGCAGATGTATTGTTTCGCAGACTAACGTTTCGTAACTCGTAACTCAAGTAGACTATTCAGTTGGACTATAAGTCAGTAAGCCGAACAACTATTAATAGAAATTCGTTTAGCTCATTAATCACTATACACTACTCATTTTAAACGTTTGCTCGACAAACTTTTCGCTTTCGAATTTAGGATTATTTTATATTAAAGTCAAAACAAACTAAGTCGCGACGCTAGCAGTTCGGTTTTGGCTCGTTGGTTCGTTGTTGGTCGCAATTCTACCTAACACTCCTCCTCGCTAACGCTCGTCGTCGCACCTAAAGAACTACATCTTGATACCATGTGATAACTCTGCTTATCGTGTTTCAGCGAACAGTTGTTCGGTTAACTGAACTAATTACGAAACGAACAAACGACTAAACGTAAATCTGCATATCGCTATTCTTCCTACCGACTACTCGGTGAAACGAATAATAGGCGCAACGAAATTATACCAAACGTTGCTCGGCCAAAAGAAAAATCTGCCAATAGTTGTCTGCCAAACGAAAATCTGCGTAATTAAACTCAGTGAAATGGTAGGTCACCAAATATAACAAATGTAATAGAGATAGGAGTCAATCACGGGTACCACTGTCAAGAATAAAAAGCCATCAATAAATCGTACGCTAAACTTACTATCTGAGCACAGAGGCTTGAAGTGGATCTTGGCCTCAAACACCAGACTATGCCATGCTTTACGATCTTGGGCCAGCTCTTACCAGCCTTTGACTCCGAGATCCAAAAGGTCTCTCTGGTCCTCGTCCATCCAGCGGTACCTGCCAGCCGACCAGCCGGTCTATGTCTAAGTAGTCGGTCGTTCCAAGTACCTACGCTCCCTTCACAGTTCGTTTTCCCCCCGATCTTTCCACGTACTCAAACCACCGGAGTCCGGCCGCATTGGTCTCTCCAACATTGGACTCAGACACTAGGTCTTCGATTTTATTCTTCCTCGCCCCCTAGCTGCCGTCTTCTCTCTGCGTTGGTCCCAGAATATTCCGTAGAATTTTCCGTTCTGCCACAAATAGCTTAGGCTAAACATATAAATTCTCTTTAAAACTTTTTTTATCTCTCCTGCTAAGTTAAATTAAGGTGTACTCTGAAGTGAAATTCTCTCTTTTTTGAAGAAAAGTCCGTACAAAAATAAGACTTAGCCAGCAAAATGATCTAGCTTTTTAGACAGATAGGCAATCTAGCCCGCGTAAAATTATCAATCCTTTTATTACTCATTCTGAGGGAAAATCAGTTGCATAGGTATTATGATCGTCATAAACTGAAGGAAAAACGTACCGTATCAAAAATAGTTCCTTCTGAATCATAGTTCTGCTATCGCTGACGAACACACAATATGTAAGTGACTAGTTTCTGATAAAAAAACTGATAATCGTTCCAGTGCCGCCTGCGCGAGCGCACAGTTCTACACGAATTTTAAAACTAGTGATAAATTGGAAATGAAAATCTTTCCGAACAAAATATAGTGCGCGCGAGTGAATTTTAAAAACGTCGTACGTTTACTGTTTTTTTATGTGGGAAAATAGGCAGTCACTTTGCTGTGTCAAAAACAAAGTGAGGTCGTAGTTGGAATATATTTCGAATAAGCAAAAGACGATTGTGTTATTTCGAAGAAAATGTGCTAATTTATTTGCGATCTAATATAAACCAGTTTGCTAAAAGTGTTCCTAAAATTACTTCCTACTCTATACTGTGGTTAGAAACTTGATGTACATTTGTTTTCAAAGCTCCCTAACTAGTTTTTTACATAACACGGAAAGCCAAAAGAAAACCATCAATTTTGCCATAAAAATTATAAAGTGAAAGTAAATTTGTATCGTGCCTATAAAACCCATAACTCTTTTATTATCGAACCGGTAAATTGTGTAACATGGAAAAATGCTCGTTGGAAATGTGTTAATTTGTTTTGAAAAAGGTGCTAAGTCCATGATCTGTTTTAACCGATATTTCGTGAAAGTGTTGTGTGCAGTGGGCGGTAAACCATGAGTGTTCCAAATTTGAGCATTATGCAAATAACAGGTATTGTTAATTAATGTATGGTTAAGTTCAGCAATTCATGCTTGTTGCCAAATTAGCTTCAGGTTAAGTTAAGTATATTTACCAACAATAAGTGCGTACGAAGGCAGCTTTAATGACATGTTGCCCAATTACAATGATTTGGACGACATTTATAAATATTCTAACAATTGCCCGTGAATCCGTCTGCGACAAATTCGTGTCTCGTCTAGCTGTCCCGCGGGAACTATGCATTTACAAAATTATTCGGGATAAAACTATCTTATATACTGCCCAAGCTCTCAAAGTATCTCCTTACAAAATAAGGTAATAGCCAAACACATAGACAGAGTTATTTTCGCATGAATTATAAGTTCGCCTTTGTACATATATTTCATTGTTTGTCAATTGTGTTTGTTTACTTATTTTGTACAATAAAGAATTTACAAACATACATACAAATAAAAGGCTACCAGTACCAGTCCCGGGTTCCATTTCGTCAGGACATGTATTAGATAGAACTGTATGAAAATACATATGTTTATTCTCAAATTTTAGATGCTTTATAATATTTATTTAATTATAAATAATTCTATTTATCTGTTACCTAGTACCATATACAAGCAAGAAAGTAAGAGAAGAAAGAAAGTCTATTTATATGACAGACACATAAAATAACAACTGAACGGCACAAAAACTGACAATATAGTCAATTGGCTCATTACATTTATTTATTTATTTCAATTGTATGAAAGAAGCATATTCGCTTCCTTATTTAGTCTTTTGTCTATCAAAGTATGTACTTCCTTCTGATTTTCGTTATTAAAAAAAGCGATGTTGCTGTGACATTTTCTGTGAAAAGGTAGCACAGTTGGCCACTAGATTCTATAGTATGGAACATTTGTTCCTTGTTTATGAGGCGTTATATACTCGTACTTATTTACAGATAGATAATTATTATGTGTTATCTTTCAACTCAATATTATCATAATGACATCCGTTCTACAAAATCGTCCCATCCGACGAATAAAGTCACTTCTGCAAAATTGTTACTTTTCACTAGGGGCATTTGAATTTTCGCTTAGTTTAATTTGATTATAGTTTTGTAAGTAATAGGAATTCGTCAATGCAATTAAGTATAGTTTTTACTAGAGTTGTCAGGATTACTTTTTAGTAGCAATCTTTTTTAAATGTTAAGGCTTTCAAGGAATTCTGGGTCTTAAAGTAATATGTAACTGTTTTCGTGGGAACGCACAGCCAAAAATTCGGTGTTAAGAGAATAGAACTATCTTGTCGGAGTTTGACTTTGTGAACCGAGATCTATAGGCATATGAAACTTTATTCCTCGGATATTTTGATAATTTTTTCATCAACATGTGACTATCTATCTATCTATCTTCTACGCCGTTAGCAATAAAATCATGTTCAGATATTTTTTATCAAATTTTGCTCACATCTTTATGAACTCGACTGTACGTGATTATTCGCAATGACGAAATAAATAATAATTAATGCTTATTACAAACGACATTGCCCATTAGGTACTCACAATATGACACTTGTTCCTTGTGCTTGTTTGTTATGATCGCACATGAAAATTATATAAAAAGTTTTAAAAGTAATGTTATTTCATCATCATCGTGATCATCACATCCGCAGGATGTCCACTCTTGGACATAGGCCTCCCCCATAGCCTCTAGTTGCATCCACCGCGAACCCGCCGCTTTAACTAGGTCATCCTTCCATCTCGTTGGAACTTTTCGGCCCCAACAGCCATACGTTCTCCATCCTATATGGCCTGCCTATTGCCACGACTTCAACGAGCTAATTTGTTTGACCATGTCGATAATGGTGACCCTTGTTCTTCAACATATCTCCTCATTTCTAATTCAATCTCGTAGAGAAATCCCGAGCATAGCTCTGTCCATAGCTCGCTGAGCAACTCTGAGCCTATTTATAAGGGCTATAGTGAAGCACCACGTCTCCGATCCATATGTACTGTCATCACAGGCAACACACATTGGTTTAAAAAGACTTTCGTCTTAAGGCACTGAGGAATTTTGAACGAAAAGACATTGCTGAGTTTTCCAAACGGTGCCCATTTGTGTTGGATTCGACGATTGGTCAATCTTCTCGAAGTTGAACTTACCTAATTTGACGGTTTTTCCTATGTATACATATGCGTCAACAACTTCAAGAACCGAATTCTCAACCAAAATAGGAGTAGGCACCTGTTCTTGACACTCGATTGAGGTTTTCGAGTAGCGTACTGAGTTCTTCCATCGACTTTGCCATAACCACGATATCGTCGGCAAACCGAAGGTGAGTGATGTATTCGCCGATGAAATGCCTAGTCCTTTCCATTCCAGAAGCTTGAAGGCGTCTTAGAAAGCGGCAGTAAACAGTTTCAGAGATATGACATCTACGTATCTTACGCCTGTTTTCAAAGGAATCGCATTCGAATTCTGTTCGTGTACTCGGACCGACATAGTGGCGTTGTTATACAAACACTTTAACACTTCGATATACCAAATAGTCAACGTATCGCTGTAGAAACTCAAGCACCGCTCGCGTTTCGACCGAATTAAAGGCTTTCTTGTAATCCACAAACGCTAGACATAGTGGCAAGTTATACTCTCGGTATTCTGTATGACTTGCCGCAGCGTATGTATGCGGTCTACGGTACTATAAGCCTTTTTGGAACCCGGCTTGTTAAGGTGGCTGGAAGTCATCGAGCCTGCGTTCGAGACGATACTTGCGACATAATTAGAGTTAGACTAAACCGTTTCGGTATCAGAAATTTCATTTATAGGCGTCAGTTCCTTTGTAGGCGATGGTTCCAATATTGGCGATGTGCCTACAGAAAGTGACGGGTTGAACGGCGACACTACTTTCTTTACCTAGATTTTACATCGCATCACGCTCTTAGATCAATAGCTCGCCTTTTTTCTCCCCTCTGTGTATTGTATTTTTATTTTTATGTGCAATAAAGAGTTACATACATACAAACATGATTCCGTACTGTGTGATGTTTCTACATTTGCAGAAGATATGACTGGGGCATTAGTTTATTATATTATCCTCGTAAAACGTACACCGACCAGATCGGCGGCATATTGAAGAGAGGCTATATAGGTTAGAAGTACCCGAAAGCGTCGAGCATGTATGAGGAGTGATGAATGTGAATGAAGCGAGAGAACTATGTCAGAATAGAAGCGTATGGCGCTCTATTGTCTTTTCCTACCATACAGGGAATAAAGCGTTACGTATATGTATGTATGTATGATATTTTATTCCATAAAAATAATAGAAAATAAAATTTGAGACGTAAACGGTGTTAACTTAAATGAGTTCCGTAGAAGAAGGTGACATATACAAGTGAACTCGACAACGCGTGTCTGTTCGGCGTAAATGGTTACAAGTGCTCTTACAACTCTGAAATTCTATCTAGTTTCCATCGATTAATGGTACATAACTATATACATCGTGCTTATTAAAACTTTTCTGATCGTGAAATGTATATAAAACTTTTATTGCTAAGATCATAATACGTTACGCATATTTTTTTCCGGTTTATATTGATTTACTATAAATAAAGTTCTAAGAGGTAATATGCTACCTTTTACTCCGGAAGCTAACGGCAGAAGCACTTAAAACGTAAAAACATAAAAACACACTCACTATTATTTTTTAAATAGAAGAAATAGCTAATTACGTCTTTCTGAACCATGATGACTATCCTCTGTTGGACCATTTG
Source organism: Choristoneura fumiferana (assembly GCF_025370935.1). Classification (NCBI taxonomy): domain Eukaryota; kingdom Metazoa; phylum Arthropoda; class Insecta; order Lepidoptera; family Tortricidae; genus Choristoneura; species Choristoneura fumiferana. The sequence goes on from NC_133491.1 coordinate 12,302,681, forward strand.
TAATTAAATCATTAATTTCACTTGTACTTCGTTGATTCGTTGGTCTAGTGCCAAGTTTATAAGTCGTCTCGAGCGACGATTCGTTTTATTAGGAGTTAAATTCAAGCCCCACAAAATTAACATGAAATTATAAAAGAACCACACCAAAGAAAACGTGCCAAAATAACATAAAGTAATAAAGCGTGCCATCTCCCGCGAAGACCGGTGACGACTGACGATAGAACCCCGCACGCGCCCCTCGGGGCGAGGCGACCGGCGTGTAAAGTTCTATCGAGATGTATAACTTCTACTCGAGCTCATATCACATGGAACTTTTTTAGGGGTTGAAATCTCAAAAAGTACTTGGATTTGAGAAATAATTGATATACAGAAATGAAGCTGGAGAATAGCTTAATAAAACAAACAATAAATCAATTTAGTCATTTATTACCATATAACCTTTTTCGTCGCATGGAGAAATTATCTTTTAAAAGTAGACCGATTACATCACATCGCGCATGTAACTATTTGTCCTGTCATAGTATATCTACATTGATGATTTTAACTATTAAACGTCAAACATGCATATGTAATACTGACAGAGAGGTGCGAGAACTCTTATACTTGCTTTTCACACCTTTTTGTTTATGTGTTTAATCAGTGACTCTGACAATAGGATTATTATGAAGTTAGTGATAATCTTTTAATATGAATATAACTTATTTACATTGCAACGTTGTTTAAGAAGAATATATGTTTTTTTTTGTCTCTGTTTGAATTAAGTTACTATGTAAGTGTATGGATATACTAAAATAGGTTTTTTTTTAATTAATTCAGAATTTTCAGCAAATGATTTACCACATTTAACTGAATATCAGTGTGAAAAAATGACACTGGTACTTAGCAGAAGTTGACGAATGTTTGGTTCCTTGAAAAGATTCAGATAAAAAATCCTCACAAGGCTGTTTAGGCAAACTAACTCAACCATTTGTGGATTAACTTTAAGAGACAGTATTATAATATTTGTTTTTGCCAATTCGAAAACAAGGAAAGAAGCAAAATCTCAGAAACCAGAAAACTGGTTGGTTTCAATTAGGACGCTTCGACTATATTGTCATAAAGATATCCCGAATTTGCGAAATTAATTTAGGGAATAATTTGGCCCTACGAGTGCTTGTCATGTAAAATGGTTATGTACGGGAAACAAGGGATACATTCACTAGAGATAGAGAAGTGATATAACTGCAAAATCCTGAGCTAACAAACTTCTGAAGGGATAACAATACACATACGCAGCATGTCGTCTACATAACGTGGGGTTCTAAACAAATACTATGTTAGACAGCTCTTTATGAAGTTTTGATAGAAGAGTTGTTCATACGTGGATGTATATAAGTATTCCATAATAGCATAAGTTCTTTTGTAAAGTTATGTTTGAATGACCGTATTTTATCTTTCAGAAGGATGTTGAGTATTTTTGAAGCGAACTAAGTTTTTTAAGCTTTCAATGTGGTTAGCCAGCGAGCGATGTGACATTATATCAGCCGTAAGACGTCCACTGTTGGACATAGGCCATACAATAGGCACTTTACTTTTGAGTTGATTTTAAAAGATTAGGTACTTCATATACCTACTAGATGGAAAAAAGTAAGGCCTCAAAATTACGTAAATAAAATAAGATGATTTTGATAACATGAAACAAATTTAAGGTAATTATTACAATGCCAACAAAAATTCATTTGCATCTTGTTTACAATGCCCAAACATTCAAACTTGCATGTACATAATATATTCAATATTCTGTTTTTGAAGTCGGTTTTAAAGAAACAAAACGCTCCCTAACCTCGTTATCTACTAAATAATGGTTCAAATCAACTATTCAACGCTCAATAGAACCGATGAAACCAATTAACGGCCCTTTTACACGTAATAAATAACCGAAATAACATAAAAGCCGAGATGTAATCTAAATCACTTGCTCTATCAAAACATGGGTTCCGTAAACGGGTAATATGTCTTCTGGATGATAACTAGACGGTTAGTATTAGGGTACCGTTGATGTTGGGTGAGTTAGTTGTTTTGTGTAAAATATGTGAGGACAAATGTATGTACAACGTAGTAGGGATCTTTTTTTAACATTCTTTTTTAACGGATATCAAATTTGGTTTGCAAATTTTAAAATCACAACTTACTACATAATATGTATGTCGTAATTTGTCGAAAAATTTCGTTTTATATTGCTTTCTCAATTAGCTTTAGTAAACTCCAGAAAGCTAGTTGCGATAGGAAGATAAATACGAACTTTTCCGATAAATTACGACGGCAAAACATTATTCAATACATCTGTAACTGAAATACGAACATTGAAATAAAAGCTTCCAAAGCTTAATGCGTTGTGAAGACAAAATAGAACCTTAAACAATTTGAGTAACTCAATACAAAGTGTGAGTGAAAAATTACTGCACTTCGCCACTTAAACTGAACCGGTGACCTCTATCTTTTACTGTACAACTAGAGGCATGTAAGAAACTAGACACGGTATAATAAAACTTTTATTTCTGACTAGCTCTTACTCACGGTGCTTTTCTCCAAAGTCCTTAGCTCTGGTGGCTGAAATTTCAAGCATTTACATTCCCATAACAGTTTAGAAAAACTTCATGGCACCTGAAAACCCTATTGTTTTCATTTTGAATGAAGAACATCTGTGCAAAATATTTTGTCTCCATTAACCCCTCGTATGCAGAACTAAAAAAAAGTGCTGAATCTTAAGATTGGTTTTTTGAAATCTTTTTGTATTTTTTATTTCAATTTCAAATTGTTTGTTACTTTTACGGTCGATCGGTCGCTGCTGAATCTTAGTCTCATCTATGTTTTCATAAGCACAAATTCTGCTGATTTAAAAAAAATACAAAAAGATAGCCTTGAATTTGGTACGGATCCGCTTCTAAGTAGCATACGAGAGATTAACTGAGTGGTTGGGATTTCGGGATATAACTTGAGCAAGTAATATTCGCAGATACGCTCACATATTATCTACTATCACCATAATTTATAATATCAGGAGGACTATACAAAATTATAGAAATATTCTTCAATAGACATTAATCATGTCGTCTAAGTATAATAATTATCTCATACACAAAAAACACTGATTTTATCTTAATTTCTATAAAAATTTAACAAGATTTATGTCTATCAAATAACAAGAAACCATCCTGCACAACATCATCTGTTAACAATCTGGCATTTGTTCTTAGAACTTTATTATTCACAGCGAGCAGAAAGTAGAACACTGAATATTCATATAGATGTATCTGATGATTTAATGATTCTTTTCGTAACTAATTGTCCCACGCAGAAACGACAATTAACCTTAATAGATAGTAAACTCGTTCCATCTTTAAATTTGCCTATGGAAATTTGTCATTAATTATTTGATATATTTTAATCGACGTCTCTGCGTATGGCGGAACGAATTTTCCAGTCAAAGGTCACCGTGTTCAACCATTTGTAGTTTAAATTAATCGCGTGTAAAATTAGGACTAAACAAGCTATTAATTTTGATTTGAAACCACAAATCACTTTCTCATTTTTCGAGTTTATTATGTTATCAATCGATAGCTGGAAGATTTATCACAAGCCCCTTTATAATTGAATTAATTATCTCTTTTTTAGACGGTTTATGCTAATGCGTTTGTTTATATTAAAAAGGTTTGCTTAAATCTTTTCTATTAACATCTGTAACTGGACAATTAGGTTTATTGTGAATGCAACCACTAAATTCATCAATAGTCAGAATTTAACAATTTTTAACTTTTTCATTGAATAGCGCTCTCTATTACCAATTATGATTCCAAGACGCATTGTGTTGTATGAGGCAAAATAAAATTATCACACTATTTTCGCTATAACAGGTTCGCTATCCTCAACGACCCCTATAACTCTGTTGCGAGTGTAGCAGCTTAAGAGAAGAAGAAAACCTTCTTAAACATGAGCGGCAACTATACCTTCTTATAGCTTTTAGACCCTTATGTCAATAGAGCAGTCAGCCTTAACATTAACGTCGACAAGCGTATCCATCGCACTTTCATACACACTCCGCGTTTTCCGCTTTATTTTAAGAGTGGTTTTCTCTCCATTATTTAGACATTTGTAGACGTCAGCCCTACAATAGCACTGATTGGCCCTATGGCCTACACCGTGGCTAAAGCAGTTAACACAACCAAATTGTCTTGACCCGTCCGGCTATCCACTGCCTTCTTAACTTCATTAATAACAGCAACTGTGTGTAGATCTATAACATTGGCCGGTGCATTCTAATATTTATTAGGAGAAAGGCATTTTGTTTCTATCTATTGTTTGTGGTCGGCCCTTCAAGGTTTTTTGCTTGCGTAAGCGGTTTACCTTATTTTTAGAGTAATGATCGTCATTTGATTTAATTTGTTTTGAATCTTTAATGCGTGTTATTTATTGTGTTTGCGGTACTTTGGATCGTTTTCTCTCTTGGTTTATTGACAATATAGAATGGTCAAGTACCTATAATGTGATTAGCCTACTTTAGGAGTAACGTTGTAGGCTTTCATGGTTTAAATTTAAATGAGTCACGCAGATGTTTAGTTCTTATTCAGTTTACTCACTTTGACTATCATTGTGACAAGGTTCTGAATGTTTTGAGCCTTAGCTAATTTATTCTTTGTAATTGTTACAGAGATTGAAGCAGCGGAGGCTTGCAAATGGCTGCGAGCGGCTGGTTTCCCTCAGTACGCCCAGATGTACGAAGGTAAGAAACTTTGCGATTTATGAGAAAACTAGTGAACAATATTCATGCCAACCTAGGCATTGGGTCGATCCCGGGGTAGGCAGTTGGTAGTTTGTGCCGCAGCAGCGCGCCATGAGCACTAGCGCTACCTACCCTGCTTTCTACTCAGTGCACGTCATAACCTAAGGTGTCAATCTATCTATCTATTGCAGCCCTTTTAGCGCGTCTTCGGACATGGGCCTCCTCTCTACTTTTCCAGTCTTGCCTATCCACTGCGAGTCGCATATCGTCTGTCCATCTTTTGGTGGTCATCCTCTACCGCGGGTGTTAGCACGGGGTCTCCACTCCAGGACTCTCCTCGCCCAACGACTGTGGTCCATTCTAGCAATATGTCCTGCCCATCTCCACTTTCTGCGTTCTATTTCTGTTATTACGTCATTCACTTTAGTCTTCTGTCTGATCAACTCGTTTTTCTTTCGGTCCTGAAGCTCGGTACCTAAGGTGTAGTGGAATCAAAACATTACCCAGGGTTTACGGTTGATGTTATGCAATGGAACGCAAACTGGATTCTGCGCCTCTTCAGGGACTGAAATATCATGGGACACTTGGCATTAATTGACCTAGTCCCAAAGTAAGCAAAGCTTATGTTATAGGTTCTAGGCAATACAAAAAGATAGATACATACTTAATTGCGTAGATATTAAATACCCAAAACTCGAGATAAAACATAAAAATAACATACAAATACCATATATTTCAATACAAATAACAGAACAACAACAAAAACAAGAACAATGTCATACATTTTTCGTACAAATGTCTTCCACGACCGGGAATTGAACCCAGGACCTCAAGCTTAACAGTCAGGTTCTCTAACCACTGGGATATCCAGTCGTCAAAAATAAAATATAAACTTACTAGTAAAGCCTACTTACTCTTTGGGTTATATGACACTCTTAGGGATTCATCACAAAAGGGGAATTAAGCTGGTTAAAAGATACTTGAAAATATCCTATTAGATTGACTGATTATACGCCTTTCTTTTCTACATCAATATCCTATTGAGGTTACCAAGAAATATGCTAATAAAAGGACAGGTCTCTTACAGCTGAGACTTTCCAGCAAATCTATTAATCATACTTACCCCATAGAATGTGCGGTTTGTCATATTATGTACAGGTGGTTTCAAATTTGTAACACCGTTAAAATTATGGGTGAATTTCTTACAGAACTCTTACTCTTTTCTTAATTGGAAAATGTAGCAGTTTAAAAGTAGTATGATTTAATGCGAATATTTCTTTAAGAATCCGCCTTTGACATACGAACTTAAAAACATTGAAAGTTCACAGAGACAAAGATAGCTACTGCAGTGGATATATGTATGAGATTCACATTAGGCAATCTCTACTACATACATTTTCTTGGGGCTGAGTAGAAGCAGTGAATCATTTAAGCTATCTTGAGGCAGGATTTGTAATGACTAAAAATCTAACACGATAGATTCGCTGTTGAAAAAGGTCTTCTGAAAGTACCGAAGCTAATCGAACCGTTCCCCACTTGCAATCGTGAGTTGAACCGTTTAGCTGTTAGTTATTAGAAGTTAGTAAAGTAAAGTAAAATTATTATTATTATTCTACTATGCTCTATTTTTAACTTTGAGTTCTTTTTTTATTATTCCTCTCTGTCTTTTAACATGCTGTCATCCAATGTAACGCAATGTGCGTTCAAAATCACATCGAGCATTCGGTTGCGTCAATTTTTATGTCATAAAATTCACTTTAATTTGTGTAAACATCCTGTACCGAGGCTCAGCAATAGGGATGAGACCGAATCCCATTCAATTGACCGCTATTCTTACATTATTGAAGATGATGTCTTATGGATATACCCACTTTGATTTTAGACGTTTTGGATAAATTGCTAAATTTATATAAACAACGAAAGAAAACATTTCTTGCCACAGAAAACATTACAAAAGATTCCATGCAAAATCTAAGTCTAATAAGTACAATTGTGTCAATGTGTCAGCATCAGATACAGTTACTACTATTATAGTGAGTTTTTTTGAGTCAAAATGTATGAAAAGTGGTTACATACGTGTAAATAGGTGGTGGTTGACACATGGTGGTTACGGTAATTTAAATATTTGTAAGTAAACTTTTTTTGTGTAAACTTTCATAATTCTCCCTCATAATTAATATTTCTCGGGACTTAATTACGAACTGTATTGTTAAAACTACCCCGACGTTTCGATTAAACTAAGTTTAAAGCTTTGTAACAAAATACACGTCTATACCTGCCTAATTATACCTGTCAAAAGCCATTCTAAACGCATATAATAAAATTAACATCTACCCAAAATAGTGGCATATCCATACTATTTCCTTCTTCTACGATGACAATATAAAGTAAATTATCCTTTAATAGCACTAGGCTCCGTCACTTTTTATTTTTTTCCAACGTAAATCTTTTATTCGTTGAACACTATTCGATTTTGGATAAAATATGTGCATTGAGAAATAATACATGAACGTAATATAAAATGTGTATAGAGAATTATATCGTATAAACGTGCAAGTTTTTTTATTCTTTAATATTATTTAATATCCCCTCGTATCCAAATACTAAAAAAAGTACTGAATTCTAGTCCCATCTGTTTTAATGCTGATTAAAAAAAAGTAAGATAGCCTTAAATTTGGCACTGATCAGCGCCTAAACATACGACAGGTTAAGGGAAAATCAAACTCTTACGTCAAGGTCACCAAAACAAAATAATCTCACTAATTATATCACAGTTAGATATCTTTACTACAATGTGTACAGGCCTTGTAGACACTTTAAATCCTCGTGACGCACAGTTTTAGAAATCCTCAGCTTTATCTATTAGATAAGATATAGCTTTAGGATAGTGAAAAAATGTTAACACGATCCGTATTATTTGCTTCCTGGTTTTTTCTGTGCTATTCTGCTACCACACTTGCGATACAGCTATGTTTAAGATGCATATGTTTTCATGCAGTAAACTTGTCTACTCCATTTATTTATTTTATTTTATTTTTATTTATTTACCAGCTGCAGGTGGTAGGACCTTGTGCAAGATCCGCCCGGATTGCTACCACCATCTTGCTCGCTAATCCTGCCGTGAAGCAGCAGTGCTTGCACTGTTGTGTTTCGGCGTGGAGTGTAAGACAGCCGGTGAAATTACTGGCACTTGAGGTATCCCATCTTAGGCCTCTAGGTTGGCAACGCATCTGCAATACCCCTGGTGTTGCAGATGTTTATGGGCGGTGGTGATCTCTTACCATCAGGAGACCAACTTGCTCGTTTGCCATCCAGTCAAATAAATAAATAGCTTTTGCTCGCGGCTTCGCCCGCGTGGAATTCGGTCATTGCGCGCTGTTCCCTCGAGCCTGTGTCGCTCTCGGGTTCATAAACTATGTCTATGCCAAAAATCACGTCGATCTGCCTCTCCGTTTGGACGTGAAAAACGGACAAACATACACACAAACTCACACACTCTCGCATATATGGATTTTTTAACCGTCTGGGTGGCAAACGAGCAAGTGGATGTCCTAATTGTAAGAGATCACATATATCAAAATACAGGAGTATGTCGCATAATTCCAACTACAGAAACACCACACAAGGTTCTAACTCGTTTCAAATTATGTGCGAATAAAACAAATGAAATAGTAATTAGTCCAGCCGAGGAAGCTGAATCGCGTACCAGAGCGGAACCTTTTCATAATAAATTTGCATTATGATTTCTTTGACAGATGTAGGGGATGTCAACATGACATTAGTAGCACAAAAGTTCAAAGTTTCTTTGACTGTATGTAAATTCAAAGTAACCCTAAAACCCCTAATAAAAAATTGTCCTTAACAAGGATTTCAGAGTTCTTAGGGTTCCCCGTTGAGTGGCAATAGAACATTGCAATAGTTTCTACTTCACTGGATGTTCAATAGCCATCATAAAATCATTGAGATATTTTTTTTGTTTAGAATTTAAAAAGTTCATTACCTACAAGGAAGGGTACCCAACTGTCCGACTCCGATTTGATTTATTTTGATATATGTTATAGAGTAGTCTAAAAAAGCGGACACGTATTTTTTTTGGGTACACTACATAAATACGAAAAACGAAATTCCGAAAGTCGGAATCAAGAACTTCAAAATACCGATTTTTATAATTCCGAATGTTTTAAAACTCCTAATATGACTATTCCGATTCTTCATAACTCTGATTTTAATAAATCCGAAAATTAAAAATACCTAATGTTTAAAATTACGATTTTCAAAATTCCGAATTTTAATAAACCGAACAATAAGAAGTCCGACTCAGTAATAATCCGAAATATCAAAAATACGAATTCCGATTACTATACCGTATGTAGTTTAGATTGGCCTAAAACAGTATTTACTGATTGATTTTCAGCAATGTGACACAAGGTCGACGGAGCTCCGCTTCGCGGAGCTCCTATTTCGCGCAGTTATGGCGCTTCGCGCCTTGTCGCAATTCTAACCTAACCTAACCTAAGTATGCATGTCAATTTATCTAAAAAACGAAACCAGTTATTAATTATCAATTTTCTTGAACAAATCTCACAACAGAAATTAGAAGGTTTGGTAAATTTTCAGTACTTTGAAGGACATTTTCTCCAAACAAGTTGAGTTTGGGCAGCTAAAAAAAATACGTGTCCGTTATTTTAGACTACTCTATAACATATATCAAAATAAATCAAATCGGAGTCGGACAGTTGGGTATCATGTGTGCCGTCACGTAGACTTAAAAAAATGACGTCAAAAGTTAAGTGAAAGTGGCTATCAACAAAAGACCACGGAACGATCGTTAACGTCATTTTGTGACCAAACAAAACATAACCGATTAGCCTTATCTCGGGTCCAGGTAAACATTTCTGTTTAAATGTCTAAATTCCTCATTTTACAACATTCTGTAGAAAACGCAGCTGTATTGCCCTTGCCATAAAGTTAGAAGTCAACGGTGCGCATAATTTCAAGTTCACTAAATTTTAATTCCATTTTGACAAAAAACAACTGCGGATCGGAATGGAACTCTATGAACGAAGTTTAAGTCTACTTTTGATGAAGTTTTAGTGTGAATGTAGGGAGTGTTTTGTTAAATACAGAGGGCGGTAGGGGGTCGGTCGTTTTGACAGGCAAACTGAGCGTATATGTCAAAATATTTTTTTCTTTGCTCTGATTAGCTCAGGTATCAGTCCATTTCGGTTTGGTGTGCGGTAGTGGCCAGTCCTAATTTTGTGATTTGGGTGATAAAAAAAACCTAGTATCGTTTAACTTTTTTGTGAGAGACAGTTCAGTGTTTGTTGCCAGTATGAATGTGGTATTGGAAAATACAGGTACGTATTTATCAAATTATGCGAAAGACATAATGTTTTGCATTTTTAATGTTTCCTGTCGCATTTTTCGGGGTAAAAATATTATTTTTATTAATGAAGACGAATGAAGACTGGAAAATATTCACGGCATAATAATTGCAACGCGACACCCCATTTTTCGGGAGTTACCAAATTACCCTGACCTAGTTCCCTCGAACGAGTCATAAAGGTGTTTTTAAAAAATATTCAAAGACGAAGCGTGAAAATATGCATAGGTTTTTTAAAATTTTATTCAAAACGAAATTTCATACATATGGGTATGCTAATTTGGCAATAAATTAAGGAAATTATTATTATTTTAAATCATTTTTTTTCATTACAGACTCATCCATACTAATATTATATATGCGAAAGTGTGTTTGTGTGTTTGTCCGTCTTTCACGCCGTAACGGCACGGTGCTACGGATCGACGTGATTTTTGGCATAGAGATAGTTTATGGGCCCGAGAGTGACATAGGCTACTTTTTATCCCGGAAAAATGCACAGTTCCTGACCGAACAGCGCGCGATAACCGAATACCACGCGGGCGGAGCGGCGTGCAAAAGCTAGTATTTAAATTATGTATTTGAATTATTTACTGCGAAGATGTAAAGCAATAAACTTTTGTTCAGCTCAGTTGAAAAAAAAAAGTACATTAGTACCAGAATTATATTATACAATTTTTCTCTTATTGGTAATTACTATTTTTGTATTGTCACAGCGTGAAAATTAAAGCAGTTTGTGTGAGCCTAATACCAAAATCTTACCGTAAATTCTTATTATAACTTGTATATAGTGATATTGTGCTCATTAAGTGACCTCATGAACCAATAACACGATCAACAATGACTCCTTATTCCTGTCGGCTCGTAATCCAAACCAGATGGTTAGGTCATTAGCTAAGCGATATTGAAGTAAGAACTTTTGCGGAATACACACGCGCGTGATACATTGTTATTAACTACACCTAAAAAGTCATCATCGTCATCATCATACCAGCTTTATAAGTCCCAATCCTGCGCACAGGCCTCCTCTCAGAATAAGAGAGCTTGGGTCACTCACACTCAATACGTACACTTTTTACACGACTGCGAAGAAGGAGGTATATGTGTTTGACCCGTATGTATGTATGTCTATTTCTATAGCCTCTCGTAACTACTCAACGGCTGAACCGATTTTGATAAATGAAACGTCATTGGATTCGTCTTGATGACGCGAGTAACACTGGGTAGGTACATGAAATCCTTGAAAAATCAAAATGGCGCGTTTTTGGCGCCAAATTGTGAGTTTTAAATTTTTTTTATCACCAAAGAGTGACGTCATGGGCCCCCCCTCCCGAACTTAAACGCACTTCATCTTTGTAATTTTTTGTTTGACTGACAAAAGACAAAATACGTGTCGAATATATTTTGATAATGTAACTGACTGATAAAAAAAAAAAAAACTAACTTTTACGTTACCCAGGAGTCAACCCAACCCGTTGATTTCTTTCCGCTAGCATCTTTTAACTTGCAGATATGCGAACGATTTTAAGCGGAAACACCAAGGCTACGGCACCAGATGCTTAGTACATCTGATTCAATTATCTCTTTCGAAGAATTCAATAGCTTGGCACTCTTGTTCTAAGAAATGATCGATTTGAAATATATCAAAGGAATCCTGATATTATGAACAGGCTGTGAAGAATACTTTTTTCTAGTTACCGGGTGCTCTTGTGCAAAAAATAATTTCACGAGTAATATCATTAATTCATAAATGTACCTTTTAACGTCGAACCAAAAGTCTATTTTAAAGATTAAACTTCGCTTATATTTAATAAAATAAATCCTGAACCTGAAACATGTCAAGCTAAACTCAATAGACAATGCTCTCAAACCCAATATACTTACTATCATTTTGGTTGAACTAAAGATGTCCAGTAAAATAACCTTAGCAAAAAGGCAACGGCGTATAAACATGCTCCTCGAGAGCCCCCCCTTAAGTGGTGGGGATCGTAAAACCTCAAGTAGATCTGAGTTAGCCATTTTTCATAGCGTAGAAGTCGATAAAATATCATTTCGGAGGACATATTTTTGAAAGGAATTCGCTCAAAGCGCATTTAGCAGGGAGTTCCTTATAAAATTTCCGTATAAAATTGAAGTAGCGGTGTTCCAATTTTACTCCAAGTACCCACCCTTTTTTAAACTACGCCACGTGGGTTTTACAATCTCTTTGTCTATTGGTTTCATTAATATTTTCGCCACAAGCCAAGTTTTGAAACTACTAAGTGCTCGTAGGTACTTACGATACTTTTGAGTCAAAGATGAATAGAAACAATACATGAAATTACATTTTGCTATGGTTTTTTGGCTTAAAAAGTATATATACCTACTAAAAGAGGAAGCAAGCAAGCTTTTGCTTAATTTGCCCTGTTCAAATCTTGCAAGGAAAATTTCACTCACTTCCACTCATCGGATTAACTTGAAATTTGGTATACACATCTAAATAAGATGACAATGCTAGAGTCGGTATCTTGCTCTGAAAAGTAACACCAGTTATTACGAGACATAAAAATACAGATTTAATTAAAATGTTTGTTTGCTTACCCACGATCTTAGAATAGCTATCTATACAGCAAATGTTTGTTCATACAGCTCCTCCACCTCCACACTGTAAGAACACACACAAATCCGACTATAACGTCCACCACACTACACTAACGCGTTTTAAACTCAACCAGTGGTACCTAAATGCTACTAACCATACAAAATATCGCCTGATTCAATAACTTGAATTATATCTCGAAGCTCTTTAATCCCCCCCATCATCCCAGCCTATATACGTCCCACTGCTGGGCACAGGCCTCCTCTCAGAAGAAGAGGACTTGGGCCATAGTTCCCACGCGGGCCCAGTGCGGATTGGGAACTTCGCACGCACCATTGATCGCTTCGCAGGTTCGTGCACTCACGATGTTTTCCTTCACCGCAAAGCTCGTGGTAAATTTCAAATGTAATTCCGCACATGAATTTCGAAAAACTCAGAGGTGCGAGCCGCGGTTTGAACCCACGACCCTCTGCTTGAGAGGCGATAGGTCAAACCACTAGGCCACCACGGCGTACTCTAGCTCTAGCTCTAGCTCTTTAATAACTGACACTAATGAGGGCTTTCGTTTTTTGTCTCACTAGATGGCGCACTGTTGCGTGAGGTTTTTAAGTATGGCTTTCAAAGTCTGTTATTACGGGCGTGAAGACAAAGTTTAGATTAAAATCATATTTAATACACCTTAAAACCGTACCATAAAAATATCGAGCATGCCACAGTGTTGCATAGTCTCCTTTTTGTTCGGAAAAAAGGGAGGACAAAGGTTTCCGAAAGACAAAACTGTCTCAAAACACAGACATTCATTGCCCCGGAACGCATATTTGCCATAATTAATTTCAGATATTGCAAAATATTCACAAAATTATTCTAATTATAAATTAACCCGCGTAGCTCACCCAAAAACTATGAGATTTGACATTTCGGAGACCTCACGCTACACTAGCGCCACTGGTGGCGAATTCATACGCGATAGCCCTCATTCAATAGATCGCTCTGTCACTACAAAGTAGTACGATTCGTAATTGTAAAGCAAATCCTGAAACTACCGTGAGACTCACTCATATTAAATATAATGACCCGGATAACTCACGTCTTAAATCGAGTTTATTGAGTGCTCGTGCTCGTGTTGCAGCAGCCGCTGAGTCGCGTTGCTCCGAAGACGAAGGGCTACGGATTAGTCCGAAACATGTCGAGCTAAATTCGATTTAAGACGTGAGTTATCCGGGTCATTATATTTAAAGCAAATCCCATTCACCCAATCACTAGGTAAACTCGTCAATGAATCAGTTGAACCTGTTGATGTTGATACAAGAATATCCAGCCATTTGCAAAGTTAATCGAACACACGGCTGAATGGGCAGGCGCTTTGTGGAACCCATTTAGGTCAGCTGGATACACTGGTTATTGTATAGCCCGAGTTATTAATCATTAAAGTGTTGGAAGAAGATTAGTGTTTATTTGAGAAAAGGTTTAGGATTAGAATAAAAATGTGAGATAGATCTCTTATACTTATACATTTTTTTTTCTTTATTGAGGAAAACAAACAGCAATACAATCTTACATAAAGTTAGTAACTATACATGCAGGTAAATCAGAGCCAGTTAAGTTTATATCTAGGAACACTTATTAGGAAAATATTATGCACAAAGTAAACAACAAACGAAAGGAATCACGACAATATCTTTTCTTAAGACAAGACCTAATAATTCTTTGAAAACATGCAAAAACAGTCAGTGCTTCTTATTGCGGCTACATAACAATACATAACACATAACGGTTATACTTTTGATGAAAAATATCAGTATGGTTATAATTACTTACTATTATTATTATGAGAAAAATTACTTTCTGGCAAGTACCTATACAGTAACTTCAACTTTTTATACCTAATTTTTCTATTTTGCGTTTCCTGATAGTTGTATGCGTCAATAGGTAGATCAACAAGTTATTTCTCTACAAGGCAAAGGCGGAATATAATAAATCAAATGTAGCGTCGACAAAAAACATTTTTCCTATTGCCGCGATGCCGTTTCAGTCAGCGATTTAGTGAGATCTTCAGTGAGATTTATGTTGACGATATGATGTAAATACGGATCAGGCAAAAGCAAGTCTACTGAATAAAGCCGAGTTTAGACTTGGAACAAAAATCGTGCAAGTTGCATTACATTGCGACGCTCGATTGACCACTACAAACTTTACGGCTTTACGGCCTCGCAATGTAATGCAGCTTGCACGACTTTTCTTGCAAGTCTAAACTCGGCTTAAGAATCACATGAGTGTAATACATTCTGATTTATACTAGTGATTTCTCTGAAATTTAATCATCATCATCCCAGCCCATGTACGTCCCACTGCTGGGCAAAGGCCACCTCTCAGAATGAGAGGGCTTGGGTCGTACTTCCCACGCGGGCCCAGTGCGAATTGGGCAATTCACACACACTATTGAATTACTTCGCAGGTTTGTGCAGGTTTCCTCAGAATGTTTTCCTCTACCATAAAGCCGTGGTGGCGTGGCCTTGTGGCCTCTCAAGCACAGGATCATGAGTTTTTCGAAATTCATGTGCGAAATTACATTTAATATTTATCACGAGCTGAAAATTAATGCAAAGCAACAATTTTGGTGAAGTTGTGCGTTCGCTTTTCAATTCCTCTTTTGTTTTAAGTAGCATAAAGTTTTTTTTTGTTAGTTATGATAATAACAACCTAAAGAAATTGTTCACTTTAGTTCAATCATTTACTGTAATCGTACATTGACCTTATCAATGTAGTACCTAAGGACAATGAACTGATTGAAGTATATCGAAGATTTGATAAATGATTGGACAGAACAATTTCGCTGTAAAAATCGTGCAAGTTGCATTACATTGCGGCGCTCGATTGACAACTAAAAACTCGTTTTTACGGCCTCGTATTGTAATGTAACTTTTCACGATTTTTCTTGCAAGTCTAAACTCGGATTAAGTGATATTTATAACCTAGTAGTAAGCCTGTATTAGGTACTAAGAATTTTTAAACTGGTCACGATTTGAATGGGTCCCGACTGTTGAACTTTAAGTTAACTACTTAACAAAATTCTAGCCCTCTACTTCTTTTCTTCTTTTTAGTATTTTTTAAGGTAGTCTGGTTTATATTTTTTATTGTCTTATTTCACACTTTTTTAGCAGTTCTGTGAAAATGGTAGATTAAAACTATTATAACCCATATACCTATATTTAGAATGGGCTAATTATTAGCTTTCATTTGATAACCTACTCTATAGGTTTGAATAAAAAAAAATTGAAAACTTCCAATTTGGCGCCAAAAATCCGCCATGTTGATTTTTCAAGAATTTCATGTACCCAGTGTCATTCGCGTCATCAAGACATATCCAATGACGTAGCACTAATCAAACACGGTTCTGGGATCAGAAGTTTATGGGCGGTGGTGATCTCTTACCATCAGGAGACCCACTTGCTCGTTTTCCATCCAGTCGAAAAAAAAGAAAAATCTATTAGAGAATCATGCGAATGAAAATGAAAAGATTCCAGTAATTATGATCAATAGATAGTTATCATTCAAATTCGTAGAAGGAAAACGAAACATCAAAATAGTGTATTCTACACTTCAAATTTTCCAAAAAAAACTGTGTAATTTCCAGTGATAAAGAAACGCGTAGAATTGTCCTAATTTTTAAAAGTTTAGGTGTTCCATTGTTTTCTCGAAAAGCATTTGTGTTAGCCGATTCAATTTCAGCTGGCAGGTTTGGTTCCCCTTGCTACCAGGACAAAAGTTATTGGCATCGACTTGAAATTTGGTATGCAAATGTAGTTTGGGTGACAATACAAAAGAAAAAGACAGAAAAGAAAAAAGTAAAAAGTAAAGTACAGTGAAAAATAAAATTATGAAAAATGAAATAACTTATTACCAAAACAATGTAAACAGATTTTACAATTAAAGTGCTCGGTAAATATAAATATGTATGTTTTCTTTAATACCTACAATACAAATATTTTCTTTAGTGCACACCACAAATCAGTACACAATAAAACATACAGACGAATTGAGAACCACCTCCTTTTTTTGAAGTCTGTTGAAAATGTATATAGACACATAAATTAAAAGATTTCAGAAATAGATAACTAGCAGTGTTTGTTTGTTTGTAAAGTTATTATATTGCCAGTAAATTTTGACGTACTTCAAGTACCTACTTTCATTGATCTGGAACACGTAAGTTGAGTAAGTAAGTCGTACAAGTAAACTCAATAAAAAGTTAAGTCGACAAAAAAGCTTTTAAGTACTAAAATCGATTTGAATGAAATATAGTAAGAACCAGCGCAAGGAAATACGCTTTCATGTAAAAACCGCATTGAAATAAGTCTATCTGTTTTAGAGCTACTATACCAAAGACAACGGACAGGTAGACGAGATAGACCTTGGTGTCAAACTTATAGCATCCCTCTTTTTGCTTCGGGGGCTAAAAACTTATGATTTTATTTAAAAAGTTTTTATATGGTTACAAGTGGAACAAGTCAAAGTCAAGAAACGGTGGATAGACATGAATTCCCTTTGTCATCAGAAGAATTTTGTTCTTAATTGGATTGACGGGGGTATCTGTTTACTGTCGGATATTGGATCAACACAGTGTGACATGCTTTCTCTATTCATCAAGTCGCTTCCTTTGTTAAATTGTGTTATACTTGTCTTAGCATCTTCATCATCATCATCATCATTGACAACATCATCATTATTGTATACCGTCCCACTGCTGGGCAATGGCCTCCACTAAGAATAAGAAGGCTCGGGTAGTCCACCGTGCGCCCTAATACAACCTGCGTTAACATCATCACACCATTGAGTTGCTTCGCGGGCTTGTGCAGGTTCCTTACGATGTTTTCCTTCACCGTAAAGCTCGTGGTTTTAAATGTAATATCGCCCATGGTTTTCGAAAACCTCAGAGGTGTGGGCCCGGGTTTGAACCCTCGATCCTCCTGTTGAGAGGCCATGGGTCAAACCACTAGGACAGCATGGCTTTTAATATTATCAACTAGCTTTTGCCTGCGGAAATGGTATGTAACTTAAACCTTTTTTAATCCCACAGGAACCATACATGTTAATCCAGGGTAAATATGACCTGTATGCAAATTTCGTGCAAATCCGTTCAGTAGTTTTTGCGTGAACGAGTAACAAACATCCAAACATAACATTTTTAACTTTCGTGATTTTCACTCATAGTCAAAATAGCAGTCTACTCGTGACCACGGCCACTGTAATGTGGTTGAAACGTCGAGGTAAATATTACTCGTGTGGTTTAGCGTGATAAGTCCCGTTTGTGGTATTTTAACTATGAAACATCCATATCGAAAATACAAACTGATACATGGATGCACAGAAAAACCAGAAAAAGAGAACAGCGCTGGGAATCGAACCCAGGTCCTCAGCAATCCGTGCTGCGTGCTATATCCCCTACACCACCGCTGGTGCTGGTGTCCAGCTGGTGTATTTTCGATATGGTTTCACGGGATACCCGTAAAAGTAACAAATTTGGTTGAAATAAAAAATACAAAAGGACTCCAAAAAAACAATCATAATATGAAACATCCAAACAAACATCCATCCATACAAACTATCGCGTTAATAATATTAGTAAGAATTAAGTTCCTATGCATCTAGAATCCTAAAAGAGAATACCTAACCCGATTTTCATGTGCACAGAAGTACTTAAAAAAAAAATATCATTTACTTTATCGTGTGATTTAAAATGTCTTACAAATCCTAAACACCTTACGAGAGTCAGTAGTTTTAAAGTCATTAGTTTTTTTATTCATAACAAACCAACCAACAAAACTAAACCAAAAATAGTAGCCGTTTTACACAATCTTACAGATTAGTAGTAGATAAGTCGGTACGTGACTCATAGTTGCATACACTTAAGGCCATTATTCGTTATCAGCGGCTTATCTGACTGATAGTATTGTTACGAACTCTAAGTAGGTATAATATTACAGTTGCACTTTTAGTGGATCGGTGGCACGATAAACTTCTGGTTATGCGCTTTGTAACTTTATCTGTGTGTCGGTAACTTTTGTGACTTATTAGTA
The DNA here is from genome assembly GCF_025370935.1 of Choristoneura fumiferana. NCBI lineage: Eukaryota > Metazoa > Arthropoda > Insecta > Lepidoptera > Tortricidae > Choristoneura > Choristoneura fumiferana. The sequence continues at coordinate 12,321,472 of NC_133491.1, forward strand.
ATCATACAAATACAAATATATTTATTTGGTTATCACAGGTGAACTATATGATATAGACGTCATTTGTTTTTAAAACAGTACAGCTATGATTTGGCGTACAAAGTTACTTATTTCGTTTTCGTTTTTGTTTTAAATGTATTACTACAAAAGTAATATAAGTAAGTCAAAACGGTACAAACAGTTGTTATATTAAATTACATTATAACAATTAAATAATCTTTAATATTATAATAACATTTATTTTGAAACATTTTGTTCAACTGGTTCTTAAAGCTAGGTAGATTCATTTTTTTAGGATCGTAGGTAATTTATTATATAGTTTTAGAGCCATTACAACTACACTTTTCTTCATTAGAGCAGTGTCACATTGAGCGAGTGTTGTGTTGGTTGTTTCATCTTAAAGAGAACAATGTTACTTTTTACAAAAATACATCATCATCATCCCAGCCTATATAACGTCCCACTGCTGGGCACAGGCCTCCTCTCAGAACAAGAGGGCTTGGGCCATAGTTCCCACGCGGGCCCAGTGCGGATTGGGAACTTCACACGCAGCATTGAATTGCTTCGCAGGTTTGTGCAGGTTTCCTCACGATGTTTTCCTTCACCGCAAAGCTCGTGGTAAATTTCAAATGTAATTCCGCACATGAATTTCGAAAAACTCAGAGGTGCGAGCCGGGGTTTGAACCCACGACCCTCTGTTTGAGAGGCGATAGGTCAAACCACTAGGCCACCACGGCTCTTACAAAAATACAACATTCAAAAATATATAAGCTTGGTAGCGCCAACAACTTCAATTTTTTAAAGTAAGGTTGACAGCTTTCCATAGACTTTATTCCACATATGCCTCTAACACATCTTTTCTGGGCTTTGAAAATTGATTCTCTGTATCTTGAATTGCCCCAAAAAATTATGCCATACAGCCTTATGCCTACAGGTCCATTTTGTTGGTGACCTTCCTCGGTCCTACCCTGCCCTTTTTAACTCGACTACGGCAAAGCGAAAAGGAAGAGTACCTAATGATTTTAGCAGTCTGTGTGGTGAAAAATGTAAAGAAAAACACTTAAGTAGTACTTGTGTAGAATATACTTAAGTGGTGCTGTTGAAATACTTAAAGTTAACAATTTTTTTAGTATATTGGTTTTTTAAATATATAAAAGTAACTACCTACATTATTGAGTAAAACGTAAACTCCATGTCAAAAATATATAACAAAAACTTAAATCTTCAGTGGTTTATTGTTCTTTGTTCCGTCGAACTAAATAAGTTATAATTATGTATTATAATTAATAAATGTTAAGAAAAATATAATAAAAATCAAAACTAAGACTAAAACGTTACAAGAAAAAATATTGATGTAAACTTTAAAAATTGAGCCCCAGAATTAATTGTACCATCAGCCAAATATGTGGTCTACCAACCTAAAGTTAATAATCGTTTACATGTCATAAAACAATAAGGCCAATAGACGTGTCTGTCAACTTGAAAGTTCGACTTTAGCGACATATTCATTTGATAGCAACTTGTTAAAAATTTATAGACCACTTATTTGGCTGATGGTACCTCTTTTAACTGATTTTAAAACATATCAAAAATTGCAATACAAAACCATGTTCGTATCATAATACTATGACAAACACACCCCCCTTTGTACAAGTATTTCAAAGTTTGTCAATTGTGTTTTGTTTCTTTTCTTTTGTACAATAAAGAGTTTACATACATTACAAGTTAATTTTTTATTCTCTTTCCTCTCCTCTGCTACTTTCATATACTAGTTCCCAAAAAGATTTAACCCACCTCTTAAATTATTTTCTTACATACCTATTACTAGTAACATTAAAAAATATATATGGTACACACAAGTACCATCCACCCAACAACAGCTCTTTCAGGCCTAAAAATCCATTTAACCCATTCAATTAACACCCTCGCAAAAAGAAACACCCTTCAAACAAATCCAACCCGCCAATACCATTGATGGCTATGTACAGTCTACGTTTGGGATGAAAGAGCCCAGCGGGCCGGATACTCACGCTCAACTGAGCCTGGGCTAATTTTACCCAGTGTTAGGGTTATGAACATTGTGGTAGAGGTTTCGAATAGCTCAGAGATAAAAATAATAAAATTATGTTCACATAATAACGGTGTTCCGATTGTCCGCTGTGTTTTGAAAAAAAAAACTATATTCATGGTTAATGGAGCTTTCCATTAGCAAATATTTTTTTTAAATAGGTTCCGTGGTTTTAGAGATCGCTCTAGATAGGTACTGCAATGTATTTATTTACCTAGTGGCTGCTGCGGCTATGGCAATCTTATTATTTGTTCAGTCACATGTCGGAAAAACTTTTTAATAAAAATTAGAAGTCTAGAATTCTGTTAAGTAACTTAAACTAGAGCAAACGGGAAACCATTCAAAATCATAAGCAGCTCAAATATACAGGGATATTTGGTCCCAATTGTTGAAGTTAACGTTGCTTCACAGAATTCTAGAAAACTGGTTAGACTTATTTTTTCCATTTTAGTCTTTATTAAAAATTTCTAACTCTCTAACGATTTCGATAAAATTTGTCATGTGTGGAATTTCGTGGCGAATGATCGATCTAGACATCTGGAGAAAACGCGCGTTTCCAAGTTAACCCGAGTGAAGTTCTGCCGCCCAAGTAAAATAAATCAGCAGCACAAAATTTGGCCCACTCTACATACAAAATTATTACCTATTACTGCATACATTTGAGGGCCAGATTTTTGCCACTCTGTAGATATAATAATATTATAACATGAAATAAAGTGCAGAGTCGACATTTGAATTCATTGTTAAAAGGGTAAGGGGGGGGGGGGTTAAGGGGGGTTAACTTTTTGCCGAACAAATATTTTGACAGAATTTTTCGCGGAGTTATTTATGATTTTACGCTACAGAGAAACTTTGTGAAGGGGCAGTGGCAAATACATTTCAAAACCTGTCCCGTGCAGGTTTTCAATTTTTGGCTGAAAAAACCCGTCTCAAAAGTTTTGATTGCAGTCAATTCAAGTGTCATTCTATTTCTTTCGTTACTGCAGCATGTATACAGCATGTATTTTTGATACTACCTCAAACTGTAAGGGTAGTTAGTGAAGGCTATTCAGTTTTAATGCTAAAAAAATAGACTTATTATTTTCCTTACAAAATTAATTAGCACGCAATGTATCACTACATGATACTGCTTTGTTTTTATTCAAAACGTCGCACTTGTTGACGTGACAGCTGTCACAGAACGTTTCTCTCTCGTGTCAAATTATTGTACGCATTACATTGCTGGTCGAAAATATTTCAAAAAATAATTACGCTCTGGTAGTTAATTCTAAATTAACAATTTGTTTTGATATCGGTTCACAGCACTTAAATCTTCGTCTGGTTACAGTTTGAGGTAGTGTCAAAAATACACGCTGCGCTGTATTTTATTTTTATTTGATTGGATGGAAAACGAGCATATGGGTCTCCTGATGGTAAGAGATCACCACCGCCCATAAACATCTGCAACACCAGGGGTATTGCAGACGCGTTGCCAACCTATGAGGCCTAAGAACCTCACATAACGGCTGTCTTACTCCAAACACAACAGTGCAAGCACTGCTGCTTCACGGCAGGATTAGCGAGCAAGATGGTGGTAGCAATCCGGGCGGACCTTGCACAAGCTCCTACCACCTGCAAACACTACACGCTGTGTATTCTATTCATTAGTATTATTATACCCGTAATATTTCGCCTATAACCTGTGTTCCGCTTCTGGCAAGGGCTTCTCCTCTTGACTTCCACATCTCCCTATCCAATCTATATTTGGCCACTCTCTCAGTTCCGCGTCCAGGTCGTCTCGCCATCTCCGCCTCAGCCTGCCTTGCCGTCTGTGCCGCTCGTACCCACCATGTCGCTTTGTATCCATCTTTGTGGGTGCATCAGGCAGACATGCCCGGCCCAGTCCCATTTAAGCTTGGCGGTCGCTTTTCCAACATTAGTATAAATGACTAATATACTTGTCTTATCTTGGGATCAACTGCTATTTCTTGCTAAAACTACGTTGACGTTTTGACTACATTGCATTGGCTGTGGTCAAGAGTAGACAATTTAAGCAGTAGGTAATTAGTGAATTAAATCCCGAAATATATAAGTTACTAGCTGTTGCCCGCGTCTTACCCCATTCCACTTTTTTTTTAAATTTTGGTCAACACAAAGTTTGTCTTGACAATAACGAACACAACCAAAAATAATTACCCAATTCGGTGCCATCGTTCGGAAGTTAAGCGTATGTAAGGCGACTCAATTTTATTTATGACTGAGAAAATCACGAGAGTTTAAAACATTGTACCTATTAGTATAGTCTATATTAATAGGTACAATGGTATATAGATGCTTACTGTATAGTAATAAAACTACAAATTGACTCTTCCACCACATTAACCTTTATTATATCAAAAACGAACCCGCAATCGGCCAGGTAGCATCCATCACACCAGTTTCCTGAAGGAAATCAGTTTTTGCACTATTTCCTAGACGACCTACTTGCACGACGGGCGACGCTCGACTGCGAAGCTTTGATTTCCCCACCTTCCCCCCCCTTGGTATTTCCGGTTGGACCGGAAAAGCCGTCATACGATACTGAAGGCTTGAAGCCTTTGTTATACGACCCAGTTAGGAACAGCTGCATGGAAGATTGTAGATTTAATTTTACTTGTAGCTCAATGGAAATTAAGTATTTCTGTTTATTGTGATCTTTTCACTGGGCTGATGCTTAATGCTAATGAGGATTTGAAGCTGTGACAAGCTAGATGGCGCTAGTGTCGTGAAGTCCGTTTGACATTCATAAGTGCTTGTTATAGCCTAAACTGAATAAAGATATTTTGACTTTGACTTTGACTTTGACTTTGATAACTTTGACGTTTGTGTCACGCTCGTGATTGGTTAAATAAGTAAATGTGCCAATCGAAAGCAAGGCGTAACATCAAATGGACCTCACGATACCAACGCCATCTACATTTCGCCTATCGAGATACCCTCTTCTTATTCTCTTTTAAAATATGGCTTTTCTGTCCTAATTAATAGGACAATTTCGCCAGTGTCAAGGTAAACTCTCTTTGAGAGGCACGTTGTACGGTAATTGTAGTTTTTGCAACTTGATAGCAAAATTCCAGAAACCACGCGGAGACCACTTGCGTATTAAAAAATGTTAGACACGAGAGCAATATAGAATCTTGGGATCACTGTTCACTGTTAAGGTTAATCGCCACATAAAACACTATCAAAATTATACTTCAACTAGCCAAAGAAACAGAAATAGCAAAATTAGATATTGTCTACATCCACCATCTTCGAATGCTACAAATCGAAATCCCGAGATACCCTCATTTAAAATTTTAACTCCGTTTGACAACTTTGACGTTTGTGTCACTCGTGATTGGTTAAAGAACTAAATGAGCCAATCGCAAGTAAGGCGTAACGTCAAAAGTACCTCATGATACTTACGCCATCTATATTTCGCTGTCAAGATACCCTCACTGAGTGAAAAACGTCGTGGTTGGTAAGTTGTTCGTGTTTTTTTTTAATTTTTATTTAGTTCGTTTTTGCTTAATAGCATTAACCAATATCTGGTTACTATTCGCATTTATAATTTCCTCCAGCGTGCCGTCCTGTCAGCCGTCCTGTGTATGTTTTGTGCTTTAGCAACGGCAAAAGAGTAGGTGTAGCCAGTTTTTCCATGCCAGTATTATCGCTTTCCTTTTCGCCTGAACATTTCATTTCATATTGAGTTATTTACTAACTGTAAGAGTTGTTTTTTTATCTCGTGAATTCACTTTTCCGTTCGCAACCCGTTCTGATTCTGAGATTATTCGAGATCGTTGTTTTTGTTCCATTGCGGATTCCATTTATTAACGCTGAAAATACAGCAATTGTGATTCAGTATACGTAAGTTGAATGACAATGCAAGTGCAGTCAACAAGAAAAGCTTGTATTAAAAATGTATAAGTATTTTAACAGAAACTCATTAATATTATGTAGTCCATCGGGGGTTGAACCTGGGATCTCAAGTTTTGTAGTTTTCAAATCATTGTACTATCTGGTTATCCAGATAATGCCAGCAAGTTTGATTTAATACAATCACCTTCACTTTTTACGAAATACCTATTTAAAAAAAAATACATTTCACTTCTCATGCTCTAAACGTAGGTCAGTATAGCCTTACGAGGCGGGAGTAAAGTGAGTACTTTAGTCCCTAGGGAGTAAAAGTAATTTTTTTTTTTAATTTACTTTGAGTGACTTAGATAAACTCAAACAGCCAGTACTTGCTTAGTTTTTGGCATAAAATAAGATTGTGTGTGGACCATTTTCATGACGAAAATGTTACGTTCTTAGTCTACGTAGTCTTAGTTCTATGCTTTTTCCGCATAGAAGGTAGCGCTATTCTATTTATTCCAGTTTGTGTATGGACCATTTCGCCGATGCGATTTTGTTATATCTGTGTCTGGTTGGAAAATAATACTTAGGTACTTACCGAGAAAACTTTAAAATTTTTGTAAAGCGTAAATCATAAACGATTAAAGTAAATGAAATAGTATAACTATAAAATTATGTCAAATGATATATAACCCAAATTACATTAAAATTAATTAAAGTAAATTGATTACTATCACAATGTCGTCAAGTGAAATTACTGGCACTTGAGGTATCCCATCTTAGGTCTCTAGGTTGGCAACGCATCTGCAATACCTTTCCTCGTTTTCCATCCAGTCCAATAAAAAAAAAAGTGATAAGTAGTGAAAATGATGATGTCAAGCAAAGAGCAACTTTTTGCCGCTGAAATCCAGAAAGATTTATTTAAAAACCTATGAAAGTTTTATGGACTGGAGGAATAAGAAACGCATTAATTCTTTCACAGAAATGACTATTTTTTCTCGCATTTGAAGTGAAAAATAGAGTTTTCACCTCGAGACTAAAAGTCAATATAAACCCTCGGACAAATAGACACCTTCGCTAAAGCTCGGATGGCTAACCACCTCGGGTATATATTGGCTTATTTTAGTCACTATTGGGTATATATTGGCTTATTTTAGTCCCTCGATTAAAAATACACTATTTCCTTATAAAAATAAGTAAAAGCGATCTTCGCCCGAATATCATTCGCAATATACCAGCATATCAAATTTTAAAACAACATCCAGCATTTCCCTGAAATATATATTATGTTACGCCTAAAAACCTTCTCCATCCTTTTAACATTAGGGTTAAAAAAGCAAATTTTGTTTACACATTCAGATAGGGATCATTCTGTTGAACCAACAAACTTGTTTACTTCTGGACTACTTAATATGCGTATCGGCTCACGGCTGGCTTGTTTGGTATCTGAAAGCCCTCGTTACCATATTCATGGATGAAATTTATTCTTTTAATCGGGAATTAGGTGTAATACTGCATTTAATTCATTCACAAAGCTTGTTTAACCCCTGACGCAAAAAGAGGGGTAAGTTTGACCGCTATAATGTGTCTGTCTGTGGCACCGTAGCTCTTAAACGTGAACCGATTTGAATGCGGTTTTTTAATTTGAAAGCAGGGTTTCTAGCGATGGTTCTTAGATATGTTTTATCAAAATCAACAACTTTCCGCCCTGGTGGGACTAGGACAAAACTTGGAAAATCCCTTCAACTATATCGTATCCAAAAATCTTTTAACGATCTAGACCTGGAATATCAATTCAAGTTGGACATCTTTGAGGACTCTGTGTGTTCAATTAAGCGAAAAATGCTGAACCCACTCCACGCCTCTCAAAATTAGTTACCTTTTTTTTGTTATTTTGTTAATTAGTATAATTACATTAGGTCTTATAGTTTTACTTGTTAGTGTATTTCCCCTAACATGATCAGATCAATACAACTTATAATTTAGATTAATTTAAATGTCTTTGTTTACGCAAAACGTAACATCGTAGGTCGGGTCGTGTAGAAGTCACTTTACGGGAATGTGTGATGGACCCTTAAATCATTTTTATTGTTTTTGACAGCCTATGTATGTCAATGGACCGGTCACTCATTCGACCGGGCAGTCATTCAAAGTCACTGAGAGAGGTTGCACGTAGATAACGGTCTCGGGGTCAGAGCGGAGCTCTCAGTGTCAAATCGTGTCATTAAGTAATCTAAGATCATCTGAATCATATTTATAGATATAAACAGTTGTACGGTATCAGTATCGCGATAATATAGTGGTGAACGTAATCGCAGTTTAATTTCATCTTCATAACCTCAACCCTTCACAAGACACCGGCGGCAGCTAGCTACAGGAGGCGGCAGCTGTCCAGACCGATCCCAGGGGCTTGGGAGAGGGTCTGACTTCACATCGGCATCATCAGCGACGACCAAGGCGCGGCCTGCACATCGAACCCGCGAGGCCAGCGGTTTGGTCTAAGTATTAACGTCAGCGGCGCAGGGTGCGCACGCACATCACATCAAATTCAACCCACCGGCAGTTCTCAGGGCGAGAATTGCCAACATTTTTGGTGGAACCCATGAGGGGAGCAGAACGTTAGAAGAACGTTAGAGAAGAATCAGCACGATAACGTACGTCGCAGGGCGCGTGTACTTCATTATCATCTCGGCACGGCGGGCGCCGCGCGCGCATACTTCACATCATAACATCATAATATTGATTAATTAATATTAAGACTTTAAATTCAGTGCGCGTTAAGTCATTTTCGCAGTGAGTGAAAGTGCGGTTTTAATAGTGCAATAGGTATTGACACTCGAAATATTCATCATTGGAAGAAATTTCGCCGCCATCTTGTTGCAAGTAGCAAACAAGCAAGCAAGTCATCACACAAATCATCGGAGAACGGACGGAACGGAACTCGGCAAGTCAATCTCATTCTCATTCATTCATTCAAAGACTTTAAGTGTTTTTTATAAATTGTCATTCACTTCACTCCGATCAATTCGGACAACTTGCGAGTTGCATTATCTATGGTCAGATGAGCGCATAACTGACTCATTCATTCGTTCATTTGTGTCAAATGTCATTTATTTATCAACATAATCAACAATCGTTATCTGTAATCAATAATCTTATCATTATCACGTTATCAGTTAATCATTACGGCATAAGTAAACAAATGCTGTTTTAGTGAGGTTTAAGTTTAAATACAGTTGTGTTTAATTTGATCAAACAGTGAGATTTATTGTTGATATTGCGCGTCGATTGTTGTTAAAGTTAACTTTTAAGTAGGTAGTTTAATACAAGTGTGGCTCACAGGGTGTGACTATTGTTGTTCAGTGTAAGCATTTAACGTTTATCATTGAACTCAGAGGTTATTTACTTGATTTAAACACATCAAGTACTTCATTCATTTAAGTCAATATGCCTCCTAAAATTCATGCCAAGATTCAATTTATGTCGAAATATCGCATGCTGACAGATTTTGCTAGTACAATTAGCGAAGCCCAAGGTACATCAGCGGTGGCAGTAGCTAAACGTAATTTCGGTTCATATTATAATCAGTTTGTACTAGCATATGAGGCGTTGCTTGGTCTTTCGTCAGAGGAGATTCCCTGAGGGAGAAATGGAACAAATTCACGCACAGTTTAGTGAAATCAATAAGTTACTTGTCAAGTTGGAGCAGGCATCGGAGCGCGGGGGGTCCGCAGACGAGCCTAGGATACGTCATCATAGCCAGGTAATGGCAAAGTTGCCTTCCATTGAACTGCCTAAGTTTAGCGGCAGGCCAATGGAGTGGATGTCATTTTTTGATCTCTTTCAATCCTTGGTCCATTCACGGGACATTTCAGATTCGGAGAAGCATTTTTATTTGCGAGCATCGCTGTCAGGTGAAGCTCTGTCGCTAATACGTCAGCTACCGATGGATGGTCAAAATTATTCAGTGGCACTGAAATTGCTCACAGATAGGTATCAGAACCACAGGATGCTGGTAGATACATACTTGTCACAGATCACCAACCTACCGGTCATTAACAATGTTGAGAGGTTAAGGTCAGATTTCTATGATCCTCTCCGAGAGTCTATTCAGGCATTGGAAAAGCTCAAACAACCAATTAACGAATGGTCATATTTAATTGTGTTTTTAATCATACAGAAGCTGCCAACATTGATCAGGTCAGCATTCGAACAGCGGTATGGGACGTGTCATCAGGTTTACCCAGTGTTCATCAACTGCTCGAGGTACTCGACGAGCAATGCAGGGTGCAACTCGCCGTGTCACCAACACCAGAAGCGGCTTCAGGGAGAAGCTACCACCGGCCACCACCACGACGAGGACGGCAGGGTGCGTCCACCTCGGAGGCACGTGGCAGGCCAGCACGCGGAGTGCACAAGTTCATCAGGTGAATTCTATTTCATCATGTTCATTTTGTAGTGGGGACCACTCATTATATAGATGCGCAGTGTTCTAAGTATGTCACCAGTAGCACGCAAGGCGTGGGCGAAACGTAGTGGTCACTGTTTTAAGTGCTTGAGGTTGCACTATGCTAGGGACTGCAGTCAACGGAATTGGTGTCTGCACTGCAAGTCTCCTGAGCACAACTCACTCATTTGTAATGCAGGGGCAGCTCCTAAGGCTAGGGAATCACCTGAAAGGGACCAACCTGTGGTGTCAACATTAGGCCACGGTAGGCAATCGCCCAAGCGTCAGTCACCGGGCAGGCAACCCCAGTATCATGCACAAGGCGTGGGCCAGGGTGGCTACCCACTTGTGTGTGCACCTCAACCGAGCCAGGGCGGCACTCAGATGTACCAGTGACTCAACACTGTACAGGAAGCTCCATCAGCTCAGGCGATGGCAGCTTACCGGCCAAGGCCTCCGGTAGGGCAAGGGCACAGTGGGCTCAGTCTGAGTATCAGGCACTGAGGTATGGGCAGCGGATCAGCCCCATTCCTCCACAATCCCCACCATCTCCTCAATGAGATGCTACCACTGTTGGTGTGACACAGTCATTACCAGTCACCATTTGTCCCACGGCGGTAGTAATGGTGAAATCAGGTGATGGCAATTATTTTAAGGTTAGGGCCTTACTCGACACCGGGGCGAGTGTCTCAGTAATTAAACAGTCAATAGTTCAAAGGTTAAAATTACACCAACAGTCTAATGGTAATAATATTTATGGAATTGGTCAGCAAAGGGTAAAGGTACCTGGTTCAATAGTCAAATTAATAATCAAACCTGTAGGTAAACAGGTACCCATCATTAGTACAATAGCTTCAGTCATGTATTCACTAACGGGAAACATTCCATCATATGACACTCAGCTCAAAGATCAATTACGGTTGTCACATATCATATTAGCTGATGGCAAGTTTGACAAAGCCTCAGATGTGGACATCATTTTAGGTACTGACATATTAAATTATGTACTCGATGGTTCAAAGATTTCCACTCACGTTCCAGGAATAGCAGCCTACGGGACATGCTTTGGGCATGTCGTCATGGGTTCATTGACCTCGACTCACCAGTCAGCGGTGACGTCATCACAGTCAGCGGGTACGTCCGTGGAGGACTACGGCCTGCACGCCACTCGACTCGAGGAGGTGCTCGAGCGGTTTTGGAAGGTCGAGGAGCCGCCTTCGAAGCCTGCAGTTCATCCAGATCACATGGAATGCGAAAGGTTGTACATTTCCACTACTCAACGTCTGCCTGACGGCAAATACATAGTCAGGTTACCGTTACTTTCAACACGGTCATCATTAGGCGAATCAAGGTCGCTTGCAATGAAAAGGTTGCGAGCTTTGGAGAGGAAAATGGCTAAGGACGCACTTTTCGCCTCCAAGTATAAAGATTTCATGAGAGAGTACGAAACTCTCGGTCATATGTCAAAATCGGACTTTCAATTTAACTCAGAACATTTTGTCATACCGCATCACGGTATATTCAAACGAGGCACAGATAAAATCAGAGTTGTATTCGACGGATCAGGGCGATCGTCCACAGGTGTGTCACTCAATCAATGCCTTCACTCTGGGCAACCTCTTCAAAATGATATCACTAAAATCATTTTAAATTTTCGACGTCATCAAGTGGTATTCACTACTGACATCAAAATGATGTTTCGTCAAACATTTGTTCACCCAGATGATAGGAAATATCAATTAATCCTCTGGAGGGAGGATCCGTCACACGATGTTCAGGTATATGAATTAAATACTAATACCTACGGGCTGAGGTCAAGTCCATTCATAGCTATACGGACGGTGTTGCTACTAGCGGACGATTGGGAGGTGTCGCATCCGAATTCACACGCAGCACACGTCATGCGACGAGATATCTTCGTTGATGATATCCTCACAGGAGCAGAGTCCGTAGCAGAGGCTCAACAGCTCAAGCAAGAGCTCATAGCGCTAACCGGGAGCGCAGGTTATGAGTTACGTAAATGGTCGTCCAATAGTAGGGAGCTATTGCGTGACTTACCGGAGGAGTATTGCGAGCTGCCACACTCATTTGATACTGAGGATAAAAGTTTCATCAAGGTATTAGGTGTTCAATGGGATCCAGTGTCAGATTCAATGGCATATCAAATCAACGTGCCACTTGGTCATCCGCCTACGAAACGTAGCGTGCTCAGTACAATCGCACGTTTGTACGACCCGTGTGGTTATTGCGCACCAGTCATATTTCGTTTCAAAGTATTCTTACAGTCATTATTCTCGGATGGGCTCAACTGGGACGAGCCGATTAATCAAAATCAAATCAATCAGTGGGACGAACTTACGCAGGATCTCAATCATTTGTCTCATTTACAGATTCCTCGGTGTGTCTCACTACCGAGCGCCGTTTCATACTCATTGCACGGTTTCGGCGACGCCTCGGAGCTGGGATACGCGGCGAGCGTCTATCTACGGACGGTGGATGCATCAGGACATGTCAAGGTCAGCTTAGTCATTGCTAAATCACGCGTCGCGTCACATAAAACCAAGCAGACGATTCCAAAATTGGAACTCAGTGCATCTCACCTGGTATGCAAACTGCTTAATCACGTCGCAGATTCGTACGACGACTCTGTTCAGTTAGAGACTATCAATGCTTGGTCAGATAGCAGTATTGTTTTGTCATGGCTCAAGGCCAAACCTCACATGTTACAAACATTTGAATGTAACAGGGTACAGGACATTCAACAGTCCAAACGTCACATCACATGGCGTCATGTCAGATCAGAGCGTAATCCGTCAGATGTCGCTTCACGCGGAATGTCCGCAAGGGAATTAATTCAATTCAAATTGTGGTGGTCACCTGATTGGTTATTGCGGGAGGAATCCCAGTGGCCACAGTTACCAGTCACTATACCTCAAGAGTTACCAGGTTTCAAGAAATTAGTTCATTTAGTCACGCCAGTAGAGTCGTGGGAAGACGCACTCTTATCACGTGTCAGTTCATATAGCAAACTAATCAATGTCAGTGCATTCATACTTAGATTTTGTAAAAATATCAAGTTGCCGAGGGAGCAAAGGAATCTTCAGTCTACACTGTCATTGGACGAGATTCGCGCAGCTACTAAACATTGGATAGGTAAAGTTCAATTAGACGCTTTCAAGGAGGAAATTGTTATGGTCAAACAAGGAAAGCTGGTCTGTAAATCATTGCAGAAGCTTAGCGTTTTCGTCGATGACGAAAACTTACTGCGTGTCGGCGGACGACTACGAAAATCAGCTCTACCATATAGAGCAAAGCATCCATATCTCATACCTAAGGATCATAAATGGGGTCAGTTACTCATCGAATACTATCACAGGTCATATTGTCATGCTGCGACGAACGCGCTCATTGCTATAATCCGGAGGGAATATTGGTTTCCGTCACTCCGACGTCAAGTTTCAAGGGTTATCAGGAAATGTTTAGTTTGTTTCAGATTCAATTCATCGGTTCAACCGCCATTCATGGCAGATTTACCGGCTGACCGAGTCACGGCAGCACGGCCTTTCTCAGGCGTTGCGACAGACTTCGCAGGCCCATATTTAGTTAAGAGTAGTTTATTAAGGAATGCTAAATCAGTCAAAGCTTACCTATGTGTGTTTGTCTGTTTAGGAACCAAGGCGGTTCATCTCGAGGTGGTTTCAGCATTGACGATCGAGGCATTCATCGCGTCGTTCACCAGGTTTGTCAGCCGACGAGGGCTGCCTTCACTCGTCCGATCGGATCGAGGTACCCAATTTTGTTGGCTCTAATTCTTACCTGCGTGATGTCAATCAGTTTCTGGTCAATAATGAGACTGTACTCAAGGGGGAATTTGCACGTCAAAATATTCGCTGGGAATTCAACCCAGCAGGAGCTCCTCACATGTCGGGTTTGGTAGAGTCAGCTGTCAAGCATGCCAAGCTTTTACTCAAACGAGAGGCTGGAGACACTATCTTCACGTTTGAGGAACTATCAACTCTATTTTCAAAAATAGAGTCCATATTGAATTCAAGGCCGTTAGTTCCTATGAGTGAGGATCCGTCAGATCTCGAAGTGCTCACACCGGGGCACTTTCTCATTGGTCAACCATTAGTAGCTCTACCGGAACCACATTGGAAGGACACTAAGACGTCGAGGTTATCACGTTTTCAGGTTATTCAAAAAATGTATCAATCAATCTGGTCAAGGTGGCATATTGAGTATCTCAATAATTTACAAGCGCGTAATAAATGGTATTCTCAAGTCAATAACCTCGAACTGAATGATCTGGTTCTCATAAGGGATGAGAACTCACCTCCATTACAATGGAGGCGTGGTAGAGTCATTGAAGTGTATAAGGGAACTGACCAGATTGTCAGGTCAGTTAAATTAAAAACTCAAGGTGGCGAACTCATACGCCCAGTAGTCAAACTGTGTAAATTGCCTATTGAATATAATGTAGGTCAATCATAATCATATTTTTCTATTTCTTGGTAGGGCACCAATTGGTATTGTCATTTATAATCATCTGTTTATTCTTATGTAGACCCTCAGTCTAATGGATATTGTTCATTTCATGTGTATAAATGTATGTATAATCAACTCTTGGGATAAGTCATAGTCAATTGTATACCTACGTTTTCAGGATAGGTAGAGCGTTTATTCATGTGCTACACCTAAGTGTCATAGGTTGTCAGCTGTTTATCAGTAGATCATAAGTCAATATTATTGTAAGTAGAGTCAATAGTGCTTGCAAGTGTTCAGTCCATCTTTCGCCTGGCCCTGGCAGGAAATGTTTACGCAAAACGTAACATCGTAGGTCGGGTCGTGTAGAAGTCACTTTACGGGAATGTGTGATGGACCCTTAAATCATTTTTATTGTTTTTGACAGCCTATGTATGTCAATGGACCGGTCACTCATTCGACCGGGCAGTCATTCAAAGTCACTGAGAGAGGTTGCACGTAGATAACGGTCTCGGGGTCAGAGCGGAGCTCTCAGTGTCAAATCGTGTCATTAAGTAATCTAAGATCATCTGAATCATATTTATAGATATAAACAGTTGTACGGTATCAGTATCGCGATAATATAGTGGTGAACGTAATCGCAGTTTAATTTCATCTTCATAACCTCAACCCTTCACAAGACACCGGCGGCAGCTAGCTACAGGAGGCGGCAGCTGTCCAGACCGATCCAGGGGCTTGGGAGAGGGTCTGACTTCACATCGGCATCATCACCGACGACCAAGGCGCGGCCTGCACATCGAACCCGCGAGGCCAGCGGTTTGGTCTAAGTATTAACGTCAGCGGCGCAGGGTGCGCACGCACATCAGTTCAAATCAACCCACCGGCAATTCTCAGGGCGAGAATTGCCAACAGTCTTGTTCATGTACTGTTGGCATGTCTAATAAATAAAAATAAAATGAAAAAATCGGTTCAGCCGTTTTTGAGATATTGAACTTTGAAGTGACAATGTCGGGGGTTTTCCAACTGTTTGTTCGTTAGGTTATATCTCGTCGATGATACTGCAATGCCGGTAACCCAAAATGCATTTTTTCAGGAAAGCCTTAAAATTAAGATATCTTTGTGTTTATCCATCCCAGCCTATTTACGTCACAGAGGCACAGGCCTCCTCTCAGAATGAAAGGGCTTGGGCCGCCCCACGCGAGCCCAGTGCGGATTTGGAACTTCACTTTTACTTCACAGGTGTGTGCAGGTTTTCTCACGATGTTTTCCTTCACCGTAAAGCTCGTGGTAAATTTCAATTGCAATGTCGCATGTGGATTTTACACAATTGTTCACTTTCTATATACTTACCTTTTATTTTTCATGCATTATTATATAAATTATATTTTTTTAGTTTTATTTATTTACTTTGGTGGGTTTGATTGATTATTGTGTTATATGAATTAAAAATTATCAAATAAAGTATGTAGAAACTTTTTTGTTTGTGGCTGCTGACACCTTGATCTTAGACGTAGATTTTACTTTATGCACTAGAGCATAAAAAGATCCAGCATATACACGAACTTTACGAGCACGAGAAGTGAAAATTATTTTTTTGTGTATCGTATGAACACAATAATGTCATATTCTACCGAAATACAACTATGTCAAGTAACTTCCCTCGGTGATAGTAGATGACGCAGGTACGATATTGTTAGTCTTTGAAAGCATCATGAAGGGTCCATGTCCTATTCATACATGTCTTGAACGACGTTTCCTTCCATTTTAGGGTTCCCACTAACATCAATGCAATCTACGGTGTTTGTTGCTCTTTCAAATTTCTTGCTCGCTAATCCTGCCGTGAAGCAGCAGTGCTTGCACTGTTGTGTTTCGGCGTGGAGAGCAAGACAGCCGGTGAAATTACTGGCACTTGAGGTATCCCATCTTAGGCCTCTAGGTTGGCAACGCATCTGCAATCCCCCTGGTGTTGCAGGTGTCTATGGGCGGTGGTGATCTCTTACCATCAGGAGACCCACTTGCTCGTTTGCCATCCAGTAACAACTACACCGTTACATGCCATGATAGTAATAGGAACGTGTTAGGAACGAAATGTCAAGAGCATACATGACACGCGTCAGCGATGGTGGGTTAGAAAAACTGCTAGTGGGCATGGTGTCATACTTTTTAATCATCATCATCATCCCAGCCTATATACGTCCCACTGCTGTACACAGGCCTCCTCTCAGAACAAGAGGGCTTGGGCCATAGTTCCCACGCGGGCCCAGTGCGGATTGGGAACTTCACACACTTCACTTCACTTCATACTTTTTAATACAAAGAATATATTTTTTCCTTACACGTTGCTGTTACGGTCATGGTAGAAAGGGGGGAGAGACGCAACAAGTTTTTGGTAAAAATTTCATTTTTAATACAGGATTTTTTTCTGATTGTTCTTTTGTCGACTTTACTTGCATTGTCATCCAAATTGCATTTGCATACCAAATTTAAAGTCGATGCCATTAACCGTTGAAGAGTTCCGTCCTGCGGCCTGCGGAGACGATCCTGGCCGAACTACCAGGATGTCACCACCAGATTATTATATTGTCACGCAATTCACATAAGTATTCCAAATTTCAAGTCAATCTGACTACTGGAAGTTGGTCAAATTTAACTTGTAAGATTTGATCACAGACAGAGACAGACAAACAAAAGGACAGGTGAAACTAAATTAAAGCATATAAAAGAGCGGGAAATTCGACGCCCATATCTGTGTATCTATCTATCTGTGGCATCGTAGCTCTAAAACAAATAGACCAATTTCGATGCGTTTTTTTTTACGTGAAAGTGAGTTTCTTTGCGGTTTTTTGTTTCATTTAAATCGGTTCCGCCGTCATTGAGATATTAAACTTTGAAACGACAATACCGGGAGTTTTTCATCTTTTCATTTAGCTGTCGTATATACATTTTTTATTTTACAATAGAAAACGGTCAATAACAATTAGCAATGTGGGTGCAATAAAATAAAACTATCCCAAACTTAACAAAAATCCATAAAACAAAAAAATAACTAAAACAAATTATGTAAGCTAGACTCCTTAGGTAAGGTTCCGAAGTTGCTTGCAGCGTTCCCTCTTTGAATTGCTAAGCTGATTCTTTGTCCGAGGAAGCTGCAACCTCTCCGTCCCCTGTGACTTTTCAAAATTGGACAAGTTATATTTTTAAAAAACATTTTTTTGTTCCAGACCTCCAATTCCCTATAGACGTGTCGGGCGTACAGAACGACCATCCGTTCCTGGATGCGGACTCTCTACAGTCCCTGTTCAGACGTCTGACAGCGCTGAACAGGTGCGCCAACATGAAGCTCGAACACCATCATCATCAAAAGAGATCGGTGAGTACGCTGAAGTTACAAACTGCCCTGCGCCATCTTATCCTGTAACGAATTCGTCTGTGCTATAAGCCAACGAATTTATTTTATGTTTGTCATGTATTTTTCTATTGTACAATAAAATACAACAACAATACAATAACTCTTTATTGCACACCAGCATTATAGCAAGCAGTACAGAAAACAAATAGACTTCCTTAGGTAAGCAATAGGCAATACAGGATATATTATATAGGATAATATTGTATTACTCATAATTGTATGAGTTTTATTAAATAAAATCTATAATTATATCTCTTTACATTATAATACAATACTTATAGAGATAAATGTTTTCCTTCAAGGTAAAGCTCATGGTGAATTTTAAATGTATTTAAGTTCCCACATAAATCCCGAAAAATTCAGAAGTGCGAGGCCGGGTTTGAACCCACGATCCACTGCTTGAGAGACATGGTTCATACTGAACTTCTTCGGCTGCCTGTTTACCTAAACAACCCATTAATGTTACTTTTTCAGACAGGATACAAGCACAAAACAGGTAGTTTAATTGAAAGTTATTTTCGCATTTTTTTTCGACAACCTAATAAAAGTTATTCGACACAATCAGTACTTTCTTGAAATTGTCCGCGGATTCTATCACAAATTCTGATTGAAAAAGTTAGATTGTTATCTGTTGCGATAAATGATTGTCTTTCTAAACTATCGCTGTTTAGTTCGTTAACTTGTCTCGTTATTTTTCTGCTGAAAGTTGTTATCGTAGGAAAAAAACAGTTTTTAGAAAATGCGGACTGATTATACGAGTGTGAAGTTCTTTGTAAGTTTATTGTAACTCGTAATGTAAATTTGAATGTAAGTAGATATAATGTAAGATTTCTTGAAACTTTGCAACTCGATTTTCACTTACTTCTAGTGATCGAATTGGCTTGAAAATAAGTACCAATAGGTTGTGTAAATTGCAAAGTAAAATTAAATTAATCACTATTGCATTATTGTATTATAATATTATTAATCGGAAATTTTATATACTACAAATATAGTAGGTACCTACATTAAGTGCATCTTATCAATCGGTGGTGTGGCCTAATGGTGTGACTTTTCAAGCAGAGGAACGTGGGATCAAATCCTGACTCGCACCCCGAAGTTTTTCGAAATTCATGTGCAAAATTGCATATGTGCCATGAGCTTTATTATGATTGCTTATTTAGAGTTTTTTTGTATTTTTTATTTCAACTCCAAATTTGTACTTTTACGGTCATCCCGTAAAACCATATCGAAAATACAAACTTAGTCATGTATGCACAGAAAAACCAGGAAAAGAGACCAGCGCTGGGAATCGAATCCAGGTCCTCAGCATTCCGTGCTGCGTGCCATACCCCTACACTACCGCTGGACCGGAGTACAGACACGAATTTCTCCTGCTTTGGAGATTCCCAGTACTGGTCTCTTTTCCTGGTTTTTCTGTGCATTCATATCTTAGTTTGTGTTTTCAATATGAGCTTTATTGTCAAGCAAACCATAGCGAGGAAACCTTTTGCATAAAAATCAATGCTATGTGCAAACGCATGATGCTCTCGTGGGAACTAAGCCATTTAGTTTTGAGAGGAGGCCTGTTCCCAGCAGTGGGGATATTAGGCCGGGATGAAAGTGAATCTCAATCTTTAAAAGTTTAAGTTTTAAATAAAAAAAACGATATTAGACTACATCAAATTTTAATTAACACAGTCAAATGATTTTTTAATAACACTCATACCTGGCCCTTTAAAGTGATATTAAGAAGAAACTCTTAAAACTAAATTACATCTTGAGACCGGTAAATTGAAAATAACGCGTCTCTAACCAATAATATTCCTAATGGATGTTAATTATTGATTTGATTTCGATATCGAATTCAGATGAAGTAATATTGGTTGATTAATATTTTAATATTCAATCGCATAATTGATTTTTGGTCTCACACGAAAAAATTTATCATTAATGAGAAAGCGGAATTTTATGATGAATATTACATTTTAATAAGCGTTTTATTCAGGCTGAATATAAAGCTTCACTTTTATCTTGTTCTTCCAATTTTGTCGGATATTCAGTCTTTCTCTAATCCTAATGACGAACTAAATGCAAATGTTTGAATGTGTGTATGTATTTGTTATGCTTTCATGCTAAAACTGTCGGATGGATTTGGATGAAATTTTAAATATATAACGTTTTAAACTTTCGTGATTTTCACTCATAGTCAAAATACCACGCACAGGACTTATCACGCTAACACTCACAAGTAATATTTACCTCGACGTTTCAGCAACATTACAGTGGCCGTGGTCACGAGTAGACAAATAAATATTACTCGTGTGTGTTAGCGTGATAAGTCCTGTGCGTGGTATTTTGACTATTTTAAATATAGTTCAATATCGGGCATAACGCTGACAACTTTTTATTCTGATATTCTTGCAAGATCCTGATTTAGTTACTTATGTAAAATATCGGAATCACAAACACTATACTTGGAGAAATTAAGTTCTGCAAGACCATTATGTAATTTTTTTCGTAAAGTCTCGGAATTTGAATTCAACTGCCAGATCAAATGATATACGCGAGCGAAGCCGGAAGGCATATCGTAAATAAAATCTGTGATAAGTGTGCACAAAGAAAGCATTAATAGTTTGTTGATATTCTCTTAAAATAACGTCGGTAGTTATTCTTCTTAAGTTTACTTTAATTTTCCCGTTCCACACGGATCTTGTGGCAATGCAGCTCTTGACTTACAATCTTAAACTCTGTACCATTTACTATATTGACCTACCTTAGTTTCAGCGAGATTATTCACGCTTATGTTATACGATAGCATATCTTTAAAAGACTTTACATTGTTTGCTTTATTTCCTTCTTCGGTGAAAAGCTCATGCCTGTTTTCTATTTGCATTTCACTATAATCGACGACAATTATTTTTATTAGCTATCACTACATTTATAGGAACTTTATACGGAGCCACTTTACTAACAACTTAACCTTTGATTTTATCGGCATATCGAAGCAATTCAATAAGATGTAAAAGTGATCCTGTCCGTATGCCAACATGGTTGGACTTGTTGGAAAAGGCAGTTAACGTTAGGTTTACATTATTACTACGGCCAACATGTTCTTATGCTGTTCTTATATGCTTACCTATATAAAATGTGGTGTTGATGATTCAAAGCGTTGTAGGTAGCTTGATAGAAGTTCTTATGTAGGTATGTATAGCAAAGACTTTCTGTATAGTTATTATAGGATTACGCCTGGGTCAAAATTTAAATGCGCCATTATTTGCTAAAAGTACCTGGACTGATATTTAGTAAATGCTCACTTTATAAATGCAAAAATGAGTATGTTTGTTGGTAGCGCTTTCTCGCTGAAAGTCCTTAAGCGATGATGATGGTATGGAGATAAAAATCCTGAACAGAAAACAGGACAGTTTTTAGACCGGGAATTGGGAGCACCAGCTATTTGTTATGAAGATACTTTGAAGCCTTGAAGAGGACATAGAATACTTTTGTCCTAAAAGATTGTATAGTTCCCACGGGCGCATGATAAATGAACTATTCTTAGACGAAGTTGCAGGTAACAGCTAGTTACATTACACGTGCGTAATACACTTATCACCTCTGTTGTTTCCCACGCCTATTACACCTGTCACTTTATATTTAATTTAAAACTACCCACATTCATTAAGCGGTGTTACCAGTTAATTGCTAAAGCGTCGCGTGACTTGTCAAAATCGAATGTTTGAAAATAGAATTGATGGCTTCCATTTTGAATATTCTCACGCTTGCTTCTCCCAACATTTTTTTTTACATTTAGCTTGTTTCCCCAATAGTGTCACTTTGTCAGTGTTATCAAAATATTAAAAATAATGTTTCTGTAGGGACTTGTAGGTATTTGAGTTTTTAAATTCTCATGGGATTCTTAGTAGAAATCGATTCCCAGATGATTTGAAAGGGATGGGCATATGACAACAGACTTACAGCAGTTTATATAGTATATTTTGTATAAGGGGGAAAACGAGCGTGCGGGTCACCTGATGAGAAGCAATCACCGCCGCCCATGGACACCTGTCAACACGACTGTTCTGATGATGATGACGACGACCAAAATACAGATGATGAAAATGATAATAATAATATTCGTTGTGTTGTTGTTGATTGTGATGAGAATTATGTCGGTGAATAATTTGGTGAGCGGCAAAAAATCTGGCCAGTAATAGGTAATTTTGTATGTAGAGTGGGCCAAAGTTTGTGTCGCTGAGTATATTAGACCAAATCTAGTAACTAAAAAATAATAATTTGGCCCTGGCTATGTGAGATGTTTATATACGGGAAAAGAGGAAAACCTACTGTACGCACGTTTATGATCCTCAACAAATATGTACGTCAAAAAAGTCTCTAACTGTAGTGTTTTCGACATTACTCCTTTATGTTTTTTTTTCATAAATATTATGAGCAGCAAATTAATACGATAAATTTTAGAATATTGTACTATTATCACAGAAGCCGTATTTCCTAGCATGGTATCGCTGAGTTAATTTCAGGCATGACCGGACTCATGCGCTGGAGTTATAGGCTTGATATTCACTTTGTGTAATATTCAGTAAACAGAGGGATCAATAGATCGGTAGATTGCATAAAGGGCAATCGCTATAGACAATTTTCAATATCGATTTTTGAATCACAGTATCGGGTCCTTTTTTGATGTTAGTACCAAAAATAAGGACTAAAGATTAAAAGCAAAACTCTCTTACACATAAACTCATTTTGGAATTGAAAGAGAAATAAATGATGAAAGAGATATAAAGGGAAAGAAGAAAAAACCGGCCAATTGCGAGTGGACTCGTGCACAAAGGGTTCCGTACCATTATTTATACAACATGAGACATTAGCAAAAAACGGCAAAAAATCACGTTTTGTTATTCTGTTCTGTTCTTAGTAGGTATGTGTTGTTGTAGCGGCAACCGCCTTACAGCCTTGTGACAGACAGACAGAGTGACGGACAATGGAGTCTTAGTACCTAATAGGGTCCCATTTTTACCCTTTGGGTACGGAACCCTAAAAATGATGAATTTTGAAAAATAAAACGCTGTAATGATCCATAAAAAGGTTCTACTATATTCTGAACCTTTCATAAATGCCTATTGTTATGAGTTCATTTATTACAAGCTTGTTTAACTTGCCTTATTTGTTGTTGTTGTTGGGTCAAATCTTGCAAGTTCATTTTGATCCACTTCCAGTGGTCGGATTGATTTTAATTTTGATGTGAATTATGTAAATTGGATTACAATACAAACTGCAGTCAACAAAAAGTATAGTCAGCAAATTTTTTATTATTAAAAATGTATTTTTTAACAGAAGCTTAATTACTTACTTGAATACTATTTAAACCAAAATAACAAAACATATTGGAAACGTAGTACTTACTCGTAAATAGATCATTCTTTATCTTATAACGTTTGTGTAATAGGGTTGTGTAGTTCGCGAACAAACTAGGTCGTAAGAACGCTCCCGCACACGAACTACGCGAACTAGTTCCCAGACCGCTCGCTCCTTAGTTCGTTAGTTCAGTTCATACGATGAGTAAGACCGAGACCGAACAAACTGTATTTACTGTAATAGCGGGAGCGGGAGAAAACGAAGAGCGCGGCGCGGCGTTACCGGAGCCAAAAACAAAAATCAACGTTTTATCGCCAAAAGAATTGATATACTAAAAACCGACTTTTCAATTAAGTACTTACCTATTATTTTTAAACCATAATTTTTTACATAAAAAAAATATCCAAATAAATTACCACAAGTGCAATGCAAAAAGTATAAGCAAAATAATAACTACAAAAGATAGTGAATTCTTTCTCTGGGTCGAGACGGGAGCGTTGATCAGCGTTGGTGTCGGGAGCTGACGACCTAAAAGAGCGAACTAGTTCATTGAGGAGTGGTGAACTAACCGAGCGCTACTACTAGTGAACTACTATGCGCAACACTATCGTGAAATTGATGGTTTCTGCGCCATTTCTTCAAAGTTACTCAACCGATGGTGTTTCACCACTTACAGTTAAATGCTTGTTGCAAATAGGTTGCGGTTCGGAAAAGATGGGTAATTTCTCATTCACCACTTATAGCAATTTGATGCTGCAGAACGTGTAGCGTTACTTAACAGTTTCCTTGGTTTGGAAGCGTTACTTTAAGTCTTTCGTTTGAGGATTCCGTAGTCATGCAAAGAACCATTATAGTATCGTCATGTCGGTCTGTCTCTGCGGTTTTTCTCAAAGCCTGTGTGTGCAAGGTATTTTTTTAATAAATATGTATATACACCACGCGGACAAAATGAAAATAAAAATCGGAAAAAAATAATCCCCGAAAAAGAAAGAAAAGATAGGGATATAAGTTTGACGCCAATGTCTGTCTGTCTGTCTGTGGCATCGTAGCTCATAAACAGATGAACCGATTTCAATGCAGGATTTTTTCATGAAAGCGAGTTTGATAAAAATTTGGTTCAGCCGTTTTTGAGATTTTGAACTTTGAAATGACGAAAATCTCTGAAGTTTTTCAACTTTTCTAAATTTGTTAGGTAATGTACAGTCAACTATAGACTAAGGTGACCTCCCTACTATATAATATGTACGTTTATACGTACCGCAGTGGGGTCACGTTTATCTGCAGCTGACTGTACTCTTATAGTAGAGTTCGTCCGTCTTAGTAGAGATTCGGTTTGTTACTACAAAACTATTTGTACAGTAGTCTGTACAACTACCTTTATACTAACTAACCGAATAGAGACTCACTTTACATGGAAATTCATTATGAAGCTTACCATAATGTTCAGTGGTGGGTCAGGAACCCATAATACCAAAGGTTCGATAGTACATGAATTCTTCAAAACTTCAAAAAACTTTATCCCAAATTCTTAAAAGCAAATTTCAATAAATCTCTATACTACAACGACAATATTTCACAGCAATAAATTTATCATACGAAATTTGATGCTTTGGAAATGACAATAGACACTCGATATGCGGTATTGAGTAAAGTGACACGTCAAATTGCCTTCTGTCAGTATTATGAGTTATAAATTTGTCATAAATAATCACAGCTATAGAAAAGATAATTGTGAAAAGAGACATTGTTATGATGTGCATTGGTATGCTTTGATACATTTGTATTGTGCAATACAGCCTGACAGAGAGAGAGAGAGAGAGAGAGATGGATGCGGAAACACAAGATCGGTCTGAGTGGAGAGGCTTGGGGGAGGCCAACAGCAGACGTCTTTCGGCTGACATTTGATGATGATGATGACAGAGAGATTCTAATTCAGAGACAAGGCCTGTGCCCAGCAGTGGGATGTGATGTGAGATGTGGGATTGGAGATGATGATGTTGATGATGTTCCGTACTTAGAGGGTCGAACCGGAGCCCTAAAATTATTGTCACTCGTTCGATATGTGTTCGTCCGTCCGTCCGTCGTTTAAAATGATCCCATGCTCCGTACATTTTACTTCGATATTAATAAGACTTCTTTTGTTTATTATATTTAGTTAGTTATTTTATTTTCTAACGTTACCCACATTTTTGCTACTTAATTAAGCCCAATGTAGGAAAATCCGTAAGCGTATCTACACGAATTCCTCCTTTGGTGTATCGGTTTAATAATAATATTTTCCTCAACCGAAGATTATTTTTACGAATAGTATAAGTCGTCTGCATTTTTGGCGAGTAGGGAGAGCGATAGCATAATAAATATAGTGTAAGCGGTAGCGAAAAAACCTTTCTAACTGTTTAGTTTTATCTAATTCAACAATGCGTTGAAATATTGCAGATTAATTTAAAATCATTTTGTGTTTGTTCATGTCTAATGATAAATCATAAAAATAAACATGCGTGTTTGTGAGTGAGTGTGTGTGTATGTTTATGTTTGTTACTTCTTCACGCTAAAGCAGCTAAACGGATTTGGATTAAATTTGGTATGTAGATAGTTGGATATCCGGAATGACTCATATGCTATTTTTTATCCCGATATTCCAACGGGGTTGGGATAAAATCTCAAAATCTCATCCGCTAGGCTTAGGGGCTGTTTCACCATCCATTGATTAATGTTAACTAACGGTTAAATGTGATGCCATCTCCGTCTATTCGAACAAAACAAACAGAGACGGCATCACATTTAACCGCCAGTTAAAACTTATCAATGGATGGTGAAACAGCCCCTTAGAGTCATACAATTTGAGATCTAAGATGTAATTTTTGGAGTTCCTGTGGGAGTTTAACTAAATCCCAGGATTTCAATTCATCTGCCGGATCATTAGTTAGCCCTGCACAAACCTGCGAAGCAATTCAATGGTGTGTGTGAATTTCCCAATCCGCACTGGGCCCGCGTTGGGAACTGCGGCCCAAGCCCTCTCATTCCGAGAGGAGGCTTATGCCCAGTAGGCTAGGATGGATCATTAGTTTACGCGTACAAAGGCACGGTACAAATCTAGTAAAAAATATGTTTCATTCAGTGAACAGCGAGCGGTGATGGTCGCTCTTACTCTGGAACTTAGACAAAGAGTGGATATAATTATTGTTTTATCTGGTTTTCCGCTTCCGCTCACCGCTGCCGCTCACCGCTACCGCTTTAATCGCAAAAAGGTGAAGACCAAAAAGTTCCACACCGTTAAAGCTGCGTTAGCAGGTAGTTAATATTTCCATTAACTTTTTCCATTGTGACACGAAAAATAATCATACATTTGTATGGATAATTTTCGTGTCACAATGGAAAAAATAATAATAATTAGGTATAAATACCTGCTAACGCAGCTTTGACGGTGTGCAACTTTTTGGTGTACACCCAAAAATCATCACAAAAGCTAATGGTTAGCAACATATCATTAAAATAACAAAGAACTTAACGGTACAGCTATAAATTAAATAACAACAGGATTGTAGCGAAAAACAATCAATAAACTGTATCTACAATCTCAAACTTTCTATGGTACTGTTCTTCCTACTCAAAAAAATAGTTATCTTAAATCTATAGAACAAACAAGTATAATTTGTATGATGTATTGATATGCAAATAGTGGGAGTGGTAATCGATATATTCGTATCGATTGGCTTTCGTCGATTTATCGATAGTATTGTAACATCTGATGATTCAATGGGTATCGTAAGGGTTAAATAGATCAATAAGGTTAAATAGATTCGAGTGTGAAAGAAAGTAAGCATTACGTATGGTTTTTTTAATGTATCAATACATTTGCTCGAAAAATTCACTTTCATAAGATTAATTTTACCATATAAGTGCGATTTTTTACAGTTTATTTTAATTCTCCATTTTAAAAGTTTACAAGCAAACAGTTTTAAATGACAAAAATGAAAAATATCGACTTATACGTAGAAAAATTTATAAGTATACAAAACTAAGTAATGAATTTTCAAAATAGATTGATTGATTTCCACCTTTTATTTATTCGAAAAAATCGCTGTGGCTGAACGCGTCGAACCTTTGCCTGATCATTTTAGTTAACTAATTAAAAATAAAACTTACGCATGCGCATTACGGAGGCGCCATTTTTGTAGAACATTGCGTTGTTTTGTTTTTATTTTTCAATTTTGTATTATTAATTGCCTATTTTCTCACAAATGTATTGAAAAACGTCGTACCTTCGTCGTAAAACCTTCCTTACCAACCACGTATCACAAATAACTATTATCACCTCTGGGCCACCAATGTGGTGATAGGCTACAGAAGAGAGTTCTCTTTCCAGAGATATTATGCATGGAGACCGAAATCCGAAGGAAGAAAAGTTGGTGTAGCTGTATTCATGCACATTGTTTGAGAAGCTTCGATGACCCGATGGAGGATGAAACAGCTGTTTTATGTGACGACTAGAGCTTACCCGCGGCTTCGCACGCGTAAACCATTCGATCTGGTAGTTCAGTCACTAGCACCAATATCTGACACAACAAACGTGCATAAAAATCTGATACGACTCTATGTCTAGGGCCGGAAGGACGTGTTAGATATTTTTGCACGCTCCACTGTGGCAGATATTACCACTGGTGACTGTTCCAACTGAAATGCCGGGATTACACATCGTGGTCTTCATTGAGGTTGTGTTAAGAACAACTGTCCAAAATTTCAAGTCTCTAAACGGCGGCGGTTGTTATTTCGAGATTTTATCCCTATCCCGTGTGAATATCCGGATAAAAAGTAGCCTTTGTGTTATTCAGACGTCCAGCTACATAAAAAAATTCATGACTCTAAGCCCAGTGGTTGTTATATCCCGGAGGAATATCGGGATAAAAGTATCCAATGTTTTAATCCAAGTTATAAACTAACTTTTTGCCTTTCATTCAAATTCGTCCAGCCGTTTCAGCGTGAAGAAGTAACAAACACACTCACCCACAAAATTTCGCATTTATAATATTGTGTTTACCCGTGGCTTCGCACACGTAAATCATTAGATCCAGTAGTTAAATTGAAATTTTGGGATCTTTAAAAATTCCCGTGGGAATTCCCGGAAATTAAATCGTAATTTTCATTGACGTTACATTAAAAACAATCATGTCAAAATTTCATGACTCTAAGCCCAGTGGTTGTTGTTTCGAGATTTTATCCCTATCTCGTGGGAATATCGAAATAAAAAGTAGTCTATGTTTTATTCCAGATGTCCAGCTATAAACATACCAAATTTCATCCAAAACCGTCCAGCCGTTTCAGCGTGAAGTACAGGACATACTCACTCACTCACTCACTCACAAACTTTCGCATTTATAATATACTAGCCGTTACCCGCATTTAGTTTATTTACCGGTATCCCAGGAGAACTACGCAATTTTTCGGGATAAAAACTATCCTATGTTCTTTCCCGGAACTCAAACTAACTGTATACCGAATTTCATCGAAATCGGTTTAGCGGTTTGGACGTGATGCAGTAACAAACAAACAGACTTACAAACTTCCGCATTTATAATATTATAGTGGGAAGTAGTATTAGTAGGATTAGACGGCGTTATGGGTCAAACTCAAAGTCAAAAAAATCTTTACACAATTTAGACTCACTTTTATGAATGGCAAAAAAATCTCCCACTGATTCTGATTCTGATTCTGACTGGTTGTGTTGTCAATGCCTTAATTTAACCATCCTTTGCTACCGTCGTTTAATAAATATTTAACCCTGTGTATGCCCCATTATCGTAATCGACCTTGTTCAGTAAGTGCTCGCTTCAGGCTTCCGGCATTATCGTAAACCCGATGAGCCTTTTTGGTGTTTGTTAGTGCACTTAAGGCTTTACCAAAGGCGTCGTAGCGTTAGCGAAACGGGGCTAAGGCTGTCTGGCCTCTGGAGGGGAGTGAGGCAGCGGAGCGGAGCGAAGGGTAATGCGGATCGGAGTTGCGGACTGTGTCTGTCCATAGGCGCGGAGCTTGATAGCGGAGCGGAGCGAGAAAGTAATTGTGGGGCGGAGTTGCGGAAGCATCGAGCTATACTTGATGTCGATAGGTATTTAACTAAATGTAAACAAATAAACCCCCTCCCTTAAACCTCCCCTTAAAGGGATAAGTCTGCCTTTGTACAAGTATCTCACAGTTTGTCAATTGTTTTTTGTTTCTTTTCTTTTGTACAATGAAGAGTTTACATACATACATACATACAACGCCAATTTGGTGTCTTAAATATTGAAATTCCCCATGCAAGTATCTAAACATTTACATTTCTGTATTGAAATACACTAGTCTGTTTGTATTACAATGATAAATAAGTAAAATGTTTAAAATCCTTGAATATACCAAATCTGGCAGCTAAAGTTTGTTTACATTTAGTTACATACCTGTCCAAACCAAGTATAGATACTAGAGTTTAGCGAGAAAGTAATGCGGAGCGGAGTTGAGGACCGTTTTTCCATTCGCGGCAATTCCCCATTTTCCCGTTCGCGCTCGTTTCTCCTCCCCGCTCCTCTTTCTCGCTCCGCTTCCGAGTTTTGTATGAATTTTTAAGCTAGTTACCAACTCCCGTCCACTGAATAGAAGTAGAGATTTTATGCGATTTTATTGGTGGATTTTCATCTTGGTCACTTGTCCGCTGTATCACTTCGCTCCAAAGGGGCTACTATGAAATTCGAGAGTGAGAGTACACATAAAAATACATTAGATGGAAAGAATAAAATAAACATCGAATAGTACAAAGTGGGCCCCACTCAGCATAATGTTACGGCAAGCCGCAACGCAGTTTTTCAGTGGGACCCATTGGGGAAGACAAGCATAAATCTGGCTCCTCGGCTAAGAAAGTTTTATAAAGAAAAAATATTAAGCAATTTTGCAGAAAATTAGAAAATTTAGGAAAACTTAATGAATTGTAGAAGTACTAAAAAGTACTATACTTGAAATAAAAAATTGATAAAATCGGTACAGTTGTTCTCAAATTACCAAAGGAAGTCAGGACTCATTTTTATAACAATTAGGCTTTATTTTAAAATAATAAAAACTAATACAACGCTTTAAACATTCCTTTATTTAAATGCTTTTGAATTTAAAGTCCCTTTTGTGTATACAGCGTTCAAATTGAATCCAAAACTTTCAACTTCAAACAGAACATTCAAAACACGGCTCACGTAAGGCTAAGCAAATCCCATCAACATCTACAATATGGTTCATTACGACCCTACAGTATCCAGAAAGACGTAAGTGTTTGTTAATCATATAGTTCTTAAGTCGTTTTAGATGGAACCGTTTCACATCCAATTAAAACACATGTCAGTCGTGAAGTTCCTGGTCAAAGGAGACTTTAATCCTGTTATTAGTGAGTCTTGTTAGCAACCAGTGGCAGCGGCATACATGATTGGTGTTTCAAAAGGGTTTAGAATTTAAAAAGTTTGTTCTTTAATTTTGAGACATTAATCGGCAAGTTACTTAGGGTAACAAAATCAAGGGACACTTGACACCAATTGACCTAGTCCCAAACTAAGAAAAAGCTTGTACTATGTATAATATAGATAAATGATAAATACATAATAAACATCCAAGACCCAAGAACAAACATTCGTATTATTCATACAAATATCTGCCCCGGCCGGGAATCGAACCCCGACGATAAATAGTTGGCGACAAAGGATTTGTAAATTAAAAATAGTCGTCATCGTCATCATCTCAACATAAATACGTCCCATTCAGGACACAGGCCTCCTCTCAGGCTTTGACCATAATTCCCACGCGGGCCTAGTGCGGATTGGGAACCTCACCATACACCATAAAATTCGCCAGGGTGTGCAGGTTTCCTCACGATGTTTTCGCTCGTTAAAGCTCGTGATAAATTTCTAATGTAATTTTGCACATAAATTTCAAAGAACTCAGAAGCGCGAGCCTGGGTTTGAACTCCCGATTCTCTGGTTGTGACGCCGTAGGTAAGACCACTGAGACCACCACGGTTTTTTCAAAAATAGTTGTTTCGAGAACGATTGGCGAAGACTTGGATTTGATCCCCTGCACCAGAATTTTGCTGTTCTTACAAGCTTTTATTTAATTTCACGTCTTATATTTCTTTGTTTCGTTCGAATCATGCTAATTCAGTTTGATCCATTCTAATGATCGGATTAACTAGAAAACTAGCATACAGTAATGATGGTTGGATGAAAATGCGTCCGAATTTTTTTTTAAATTATTAATTATTTTTTACAAAAACTTATTTTTAACATATTCTATTGAATTGAAATACAAATATGTAGAGTTTTAAATGTTCAGTTTGGGTTAGACATAAAAAAAGAAAGACGCTTTTTCCTTCTGGGAATTACAGCGGATTATTGTCCAGGAAAAATTAAATCAAATCAGCTTGTTAAATAAATAAATTGCAACAGGTAAAGAATTCTTAAATATTAAGACGCAATTATATTACCGCCTCAATTAGACGCAAACTTTGTATTTTCCTTTTTCATTATGAAATACGAGTAAAAATAATTTATGTTTTCTTGTAAGTGTCTTTAGTAACTTTCTTGGAAGTTTTTTATATTCGTTCCCAAATAGTCAAGCGATAATGTAGTTCGTAAACTACATATTTAATTAAATATCTTGTTGAACATTAAAAGTAGATACATATATATTATAACTCTTCCATGTACAGTCATGGAAAGCATAATCAATTACGCTATGATTTCTTTCTCAAATGTATAGATGGGATGTCAACATGACATTAGTAGCACAAAGGTTCCACCCTCGTACGAAATTCAATTTCCTTGACCGTACATAAAACATAAGAAATTACATTTGTTATAATGTCGATATTAAATTAAAAAATAATTAGACTGTCAAATTTGCTGACATTTAAGTATTTCGGCTCTGTTCCATGTTCGCATGATTTGATCTCTACAAATATTATAAGTAGTGTACGTTGAATAAAAGCTCTACCTACATTTAGACAGTTTTTAATCGACTTCATGAACCTAGAAAACGTAAATTTGGGGATCCTTTCGACTGCCATAATTTTATAAGTCATAATGTAATGTTTGTCATAATTATTGTTAGTCATAATTTTTTTTCCCGCTGAAACCGTACATTTTTCATAATTTTTTAAATGGTCATCCTGTAGAACTCTATAGGTTAGGTTAGGTTTGTATTATAACAATTCTGAAAAATAAATGGTTTCAGAGAAAAAAAGAGTTATGTCAAACATTACATTATGACTAACAATTTTCTACCAGTCAATATAGACCCGTAAATTTGACACAGTAAATTTTGAGTCTTAATCATTTGAAAGAGTATGATTATAGAGACGACAGTAAATTCAAAAATAGTTCATTATTATACAGGTCCTAAAATTGCTCAATAGCCAAAGGAAATCATTTTCGCCCGCGGCGATATCAATAAATCAAATCAAATCATGTACCTGAATAAAAACGATTTCAATTACGTACCGCAATGATTTATTGACGCTTGTTAGTACAGCAGTGTACGCATCATCGGCGGTCGAATAACAATTAAGAGCTTAAATCGGTGGTTATAACATCTGTTTTTAGGGTTCCGTAAGTTAAAATGTGCATAAGAACCCCTTATTTGTAACCCCCGATTTAAAAAGAGAGGTGTTATAAGTTTGGCGTCAATGTCTACCTGTCCGTCTGATCTTGTTGCGTTTTTAGGGTTCCGTAGTCAACTAGGAACCCTTATAGCTTCGCCATGTCAGTCCGTCTGTCGGTCTGTTTGTCTGTCTGTCCGCGGCTATGCTCAGAGACCGTTGGTACTACAAAGCTGTAATTTGGCATGAATATACACTGTTTTACTGCGTATAATTAATCATATTAATTCTTGATACATTTTAACCAGCTATAGGCCACTGCCTTAACGAAATTAACTTCATTCGACTTCTAATGTTCTCTCAAAATTAACGGAAATAGAAATAGCACGTTGTATGAGATTTAACGCTCAATTAAAATTATAGAATATATTCTGAGCGCAGGAAAACTCAATTATTCCGTTAATTACTTTCTAAAAATAAGGGCTCCTATTTTTAGAAAGCTATTCATTAATTTTCAAAGATTTTCGTTTATTATCAAAGTAGCAATGCTCATTAACCGTAACAAGAGCCATAATGACGTGGAATTAAAGTAGAGAGGTAATGTCATTTTATTTATTTAGTGGCATGGTGCCGTAACAACTCAATTCCCTCGGGTTTGTTTATATTTTTAGGGTTCCGTACCACAAAAGAAAAAACAGTACAATGAACTAGAAGAATTTCTTTGCTCACATACCCTAAAGTTGATAATCGTTTGCATGTCATACAACAATAATGCCAATGGACGTGTCTGTCAACTTGAAAGTTCGACTTTAGCTACATAATCACTTGATAGGAACTTGTTTAAGAATTGATAGATTACTATTTGGCTGATGGTACCTAACCAATTGTCTAGAACTTATGGACTTCAAAGTTCATAGATCAAACGACTAGGCTTGCCATGGCTTTTCGGTGGGTCTAAATCCCAACCAACGCCCATAGATAAGGTTAACTGGCCTACCCACAATGTCAATAACTCGATACCCATAGCACATCATTACTTTACTAATTTGTTAGCATGACTTGAGCGAAAAAAGCCAAGTCATGGGATACTAGTTATAATTAATGATTGATTGATGTAAAGTAATGCGAACTGTTCGCATGGGGTTAGTTACTTGATTTTCAATCATGATCACTGCTGGACACAAGCTTCGTCTCAGAATTAAATGGCTTGGACCGTAGTTCCCAGGCGGGCCCATTGCGGATTGCGAACTTCAAACACGCCATTGAATTGCTTCGCAAGTTTGTGAATTATTCACGCTGATTTTCTTTACCGTAAAGTTTGATTAGATTTGGAATCTGATTTCACGTATGAATTTTGAAAAACTCAGAAATGCGAGCCCAGCAACATTATATAAACTATGTTATAATTATGTCGTTAATATAAGATGGGAGATACCTCAGTATTTATTACCTAAGCATATACTTAAAGAGAGATAAAAGTAATGCCTAGGCTAGGTACTTAGATATATTTTTTTTTTTACCATCTTCTTTAATCATTAGAGAAAGACTATCCGTTTTGTTGAGCAATTTTTTTTTCTACCTACTACGAGTACTAATTTACTCTAGTATAACATTCAGTTGATACTCGGTTTACCTACTGAGTGTTTAATTTCGTTTAATATTTTTCGTGACATACTATTTTTTCAGAAATTTGTCTAAGGATTCACACTGCAGAAAATAACATCGTTATTCTTACACATTAATGTAACAAAATATATTTTCTTTTCAAAATTGGGCAGATTCTCATCTTACACGCAATTTACTTCGTACGCAACGTATTTTGCTTTGAAGACTTTTATATTTTACGAAATAGAAACAAAATTATGTACTGAGGGAAAACCTTCTCTTCTTTTTGTAATAAATGAAGCAAATTCAAAAATGGAACAGAATGTTTTCTTTGGATGCATACATTAAGCTATATTATTGTGGTGTTTATTAAAAGCTTTTGTTTAGCTTGTCCTGTTTGTCGTTTTTTGTTTGGGTCAACTCATGCAAGTTTATGAATGAACTAGCTTTTGCCCGCGACTTCGTCCGCGCGTACTTTAGTTATATGGGCCTATGTTTTAATTCAAGAACTTATAGGTGTATTAACCCCCGTTATAATCACCTACACAGATAACTTTTAATTCTAATCGAGAACTTGTATACCTATTTTCATACTTCTAAGTCCAGAAATGAGAAAATTTCCATATAATCTTTACTCCCCGTTCAACCCCTTTAAGGGCAACACACACAGAAAGCGGGCGCGGGTCGGGTCGTGTCCGCCGCGTGAGCCGCGCGGTTCGTTGTATTCACACAGAGAGCGGGCGCGGGCCCGCAGCGGCTATCAATGTTGCCAGTTTAGTGACTTAGTCCCTAGAAGTGACGACTTTTGCTTAAATCTTAGCGACCGCAAAAAAGTTTTGACGACAAAAATGGTTTGGTGGCGACTTTTGGAGTACAAATTAAAACAGTTCTACAACCAATAGATACGACATTTTTGTCGACTCGACACAGAATTATACAGTGCCGGGAGATATATGTGGAAAACGACCAACGCGCTTGCGCACCAAGGTCAAACTTTATTTACTTACTTAATTAAATCCAATTTATGTAATGATGGGCGATGGATGAAATTTTTAAAAGTGGCTGATTTTTTTTTCGACAGGAATAAGCTTATACTAGTTAATGGAAAAAAATATCAGATTTTTCTGTAGTAAGCAATAGGCGGCCTACCTACAAAATTAAAACAAATTACATTATCATTTCCTTCATTAAAATTGCAACTATTTTGCTTTCATTCTGTTTGTTTTGTTTTGTTTATATTGTATAATTATTATTGGAGCTGTAAGTAAGAAACATTTGTTTCCGGTCCTCTGGGTTGTGGCTTAAAATCAGTGTTTTGCTCCTCCGAGCAATGTTGACCACTGAGCCATGGCCCTTTTGCACTACTGCAGCGCACACAAACAATATGAAATGTTTACTTTTAAGTCTGGACTGATGTTTTGTACCTGTATCTAATCTTGATTGTGTGTGTTTGCAGAACCAATTAAACGTTTTTATCTATATATCTATCACTGGTCGAACAAGTTGTTGGCACTACGCGGAATAAGGGGTAATATCATTTTTCAAACTGTATTTTTGAATATGTTTTTTTTTTGTCGACAGAACGATTCAGATGATGACCAGTGTGCTCTTAGCGACAAATGGCAGTATGAGAGGAAGTCCCGGAGATGGTCCCGAGTCGTCGAAATCACGCCGCAGGCGCAGAGGAGGCTGCAGGTAATTTAACATCATTAGAATTTGTTTATTAAAGTACCTAGTTATTTTACAAGCTTTTATTTAGTTTCACCTGTCCCGTTGTCTGTCTGTAGTCAAATCTTGCATGTTAAATTCGACCAACTTTCAGTAGTCTGATTGACTTGAAATTTGGCATACTTTTGTAAATTGCGTGACGTGAATATGATTTGAACTTTGGTGCAGTAAATGTAACAGTGTTAAGTAGTTTTAGTTTAGTTTTCATATTAATTAATTCATCATTATCATCATCCCAGCCTATATACGTCCCACTGCTGGGAATAGGCCTCCTCTCAGAACAAGAGGGCTTGGGCCATAGTTCCCACGCGGGCCCAGTGCGGGTTAATTAATTATGTAATAACTATTCTTTGTTGTAGTCACCTGCACCAATATCTGACACAACAAAACGTGCATAAAAATCTGAGACGAGACCTATTTCTAGACACGATAGGACTTGTTCGTTATTTTTGCATGCTCCGCTGTGACAGCTAGTATTAACCTCATGAGGCCAACCATATAAATATTTTTTTTTAAACTAAGTAAAACAACAAAGAGACAAGAGAATTTTTACTTTGTTACAATATCATAATTCCGTAAATCCCTCGAACTTATTGTGTACATTCTATTGTACATTTAGGCTGCACGAGGTTAATGCTGGGCACTATTATACTTTGTGATATGCATGGATTTTATTTATCATTATCTTCAACTATTTTTGATATGTAGGTAATCGCAGCAAGAGCGATAGCAGAAAGGGAAGCGAGAGAAGCCAGGGGAGAAGAAGAAGATGATGAGGACGAGACACTGCCCACCATTAGAGTGGGGCTGGTGGATGCTGATGGACACTACACAGACGTAGAGCCTGACTTGTGAGTATACAGTTATCATCATGACATATACAATATTACTGATACGTCACTGTTGGACATAGGGCCTCCTCGATAGACCTATAATTGCTTCACCCGCGACTTTAACCAGGTCTTCCATCCATTACGTTTGAGGACGTCGTACAATGCGATGGCGCTTTGCTTCGCTTGCGCTCTGCGGTGTCCAGTCGAGAACTTCTCGGCCCCAACGGCCATCTATGTTTTCTGTGGTATATGGCCTGCCCAATGCCACTTCAACGAATTACGAGTATACAATACATGCAGTGAAATTTTGAATCAAGTATTATATTGTACCCTCATAATTGTTAAGTATGTGCCGTGCCGAGTTATTTCCGGATAAAAAATATGAAGTAACAATCTCATCCCTTGGGTGTTGCAAAAGGTAAGTAAGGAACTTGTTGCGGAAGAGGAAAGCTGAATAAAACTTGAGAATATACTTGTCATGATCTACTTTAAAAACACAATATTTAAAAAGTCAAGTCACCTAACACTCCACAAAAAATCAATAGCCCGAAGGCTTTAAGGCTAACGAAATTCAATCTACAATCATATTATCAATCAATATCCGGACAAAGAAATTAACGAAGCCGTCTCTATAGTATGTTAATGAGTGGATAACAGTACATGAAGGCCCGCACCAATAATTGGCCCTTGATTACGCAAGCGATTGAAATGTGAGATATAATGGAATAAGAGTGAAGAGATGCACTTGGCAAAGATGCCGGTGAAGTACAGAGAATTCCAACTTATCCGGAGGCGATCCATTTTTGTTTAGAATTTAATTTTTAATAGAAGTTTTTTTGCTGATTGTTATTTTCGTGTACTTGCGTTGTCATCCGAACTACATATCTGTATCAAGTTTCAAGGCGTTGCCATCAACTGTTGTTGAGTTCTGTCCTACGGGGACGATCCTGGCCAGACCACTAGAATTTCGCTACTATTGTCACCGAACTTGTAAGTAGCCAAATTGCAGCTCTACCGGATACCAGAAAGTAGATGAAAATTGGTTTGCGAATTTTTAAACCACAACTTACTTATTTACATACACCAGACATACATACGAACCTTGCAAGTTAGATAAAAGCTTTTTACAAGCTTTTATTTAGTTTCACCTGTCCCTATGTTTGTCATCTGATCTTGCAAATTAAATTTGATCCACTTCCCGGTTACCCGGTCTTGATCTCCACAACCCCCGTTCTGACGCTATGTCGGTTACTACATTCATCATCATCATCATCCTAGCCTATATATGTCCCACTGCTGGGCACAGGCTTCCTCTTACAATGAGAGGGCTTGGGCCGTAGATAACACGCGGCCCAGTGCGGATTGGGAACTTTACACATTACCATTGCATTGCTTCGCTGGTTTGTGCAGGTTTCCTCACGACGTTTTCCTTCACCGTAAAGCTCGTAGTATATTTCAAATTTGAAAAACTCAGAGGTGCGAGCCGCGGTTTGAACCCACGATCGTCTGCTTGAGAGCGATAAGTCAAACCACTAGGCCACCACGGCTCATTACTACAATGCTCATTTCAGTTACTACAATGTCGTTCGGAAATTGAAATAAAAGATCGGTTTTCCTGTTCGTGCCCTTTACCATATTTTAAATATGAATATTGTCTGGTTGGTACCTATACAGAACAATTTATATATGAGCCGACTAGCACTCTATCAGTTTTTATTTTCTCATCTTTGATGATTTTGGCTTTGATCTGATCTCAGGCCCTGTCGGTGCTTACGTTCGTAATAGTTGTCTGACGTTTTAAAACTACCATGTTTTGAAACACGCACTTTTGACATTGCTAAGTGGTTGAGAGGCGTCTGTCCAATATAATGGACTAGTCTATTAATTTTTATACCCTTTACATCGTCTATCACGACTTTGTTTTCGCTCGTAACTTTAAAGTCTATCGCCGAGTCGATAAGCATTATGATAACGTCGAATGGGGAGCGACTGTCGTTTAACTATCGCAAACTGTACGACAAGCCTCGCTTGTCACCACGCGTACTGAGTTTCGTGGTACTAGGCATTCAGTTCTTGTCAAACGCCCGGCCGGGCGAGGGAGCGGACGTTGCAGCCATAATAGCCATTTCGCTCAAGGAATGCAATGGCTTCGGTTGATTGGGTATTCGAATATTTTTCTGATTTAATCAGTTCATAATTGTTTAAATTATAATTTTTATCGAATAAAATAATTAGCGGCCAGAATCTGTAATTACGAGTAGTTAAGAACCTAAGTAAGAACGAGAGTTTTTTTTTATCAACTGTCGTTCGTTGATTGTAGATAAATCCTTCTACTCGTAATATTATAAATGCGAAAATGTGTGTGTGTGTGTGTGTGGCGTTCGATCATGAGCCAATCTGCATTATACAGAATATATATAAAAAGCTCTTTGATTGCTACTTAGTTTACATTTGAAGAGTTTGATATTTAAGTTTGTACTTAAATTCGCAATAGAAATGCGCGAAATTTCTAATTTTAGGTGCAATTGTTAATTTTATAACAAAGTAGCGCGTGTAAAAAGTTCCCAAGCGAATTCGCAAATTAATACCACCGCCATTCTAAAACAGAACCGTTGTAAACAGTAAGCATTGTTTTTCTTTTCGTCTAATTCTCGTGTCACACAAATATAATGAATTTTCTTTTAATCTGGAATACGTGTGAAACTTTTAATGTTTTATTTTCATAATTAACTGCCGTCTCACGAAGCAATTATTAATCTTACATTAAGAGGTTTCCGCTCTAGATGGGGCCCAAACGGCCTTATGTAGGCTATTGGGGCTGACGCAATAGACAAAGGGTCGGTGGAGCGTTAGTGTAAGCGGATTTGTAACCAATTTACATCGCTACACTGTGACCATACGTATTCTATAGTCACCGCAGGCCCAACATCTGATCTAAGAAAGCGTGCATAAATATCTGAATTTCTAGGGCCGGTAGGACGTATCAGATATGTTTGCATGCTCCACTGTGGCAGATATTAATGCAAGTGACGGTACAAAACAATTGCGTCTGTGCGACAAACATGTACGTCATTAGTTTGGGTTTATTTGTAAATAATAATGTATGAGTTCTCCTAATGTGTGTTGACGACCGGATGGCCAAGTGGTTAGAGAACCTGACTACGAAGCTTGAGGTCCCGGGTTCGATTGCCGGCCCGGGCGGATATGTGTGTGAATAATATTATTAATCTACATAATCACGTTACGTAGACCCAACTATCACCAACTTGAGTCAAAGTGCTAACATATTTCAAAATTCCATCAAAGTGAATTTAGCCTAAAACCACAGAGCGCGAGCATTCCCTCTCCCAGAGGCTGTCAAAGTAAATGTAAACAATATGATTGGTTTTTAGAGTCTTTTTGTATTTTTTATTTCAACTACAAATTTGTTACTTTTACGGGTATCCCGTGAAACCATATCGAAAATACAAGCTGAGACATAGATGTCGCTAGTGCTGCTGCTTAAGTAGCGTAGTAGATAAAAAGCAACCTGAGATATGTATGCTTAGGAAAAAATCATGTCTAGATTCCTTTCCAGCGGTGGTGTAGTGTTTATAGCACGCAGCACGGATTGCTGAGGACCTGGGTTCGATTTCCAGCGCTGGTCTCTTTTTCTGGTTTTTCTGTGCATCCATGTCTCAGTTTGTATTTTCAATATGAAAATACTCCATACGGAAATATTTTCACCAAATACCTAATTTAAATTAAATTAATATATTGTACATTCACAAGAATATAACTAAACCCATTTGAGCGTTTTTCCATCCTGCATGGTAGAATCGCACGTTCATAGAAAGTCTTACTTATCCCTACAAAAATAGTCGTAGAAAGCACATATTTTTCCCAGAAATATGAATTGGAGATCTTTGATATTTCACCCCCTTTACCTTGTGTCGTATTCCACAGTAATGAGGGTCGAGACCACCCTTCTGCATCACTTTCTCTCGAACGAACTTTTTCTATCTATTTCTTAAGATTGATTTTTTGGTCTTATTATTCTGGTTTTTCTGTGCATCTTTATTTCAGTTTGTATTTTCAATCTATCTATTTCTGTCTCTGGCAGTGTAGAGGGCGTTGTGAACTGTAGAGTCAAGAGCGGTGCGAATCTGAGACCAACGCTCATAACCGCTTATAATTTCCCGCTACCGCTACCCGCTAACACAGCAGCCATACGCCCACTAACAGCCTATCATTATTACTTATGCTTTAGCAATCCGAAATGGAAACGTGATAGGTGAAGGGCTAAGTACCCGAATTGTAAGTAGAACAAACGCTTTGGACTTAATTATAGTCATTGTGTAGGAGCCCTTTTGTACTCGCACACTTGTCTTGAAATGTTTAGTAAAATAAGTTG
Organism: Choristoneura fumiferana; assembly: GCF_025370935.1. NCBI lineage: Eukaryota > Metazoa > Arthropoda > Insecta > Lepidoptera > Tortricidae > Choristoneura > Choristoneura fumiferana. Next base: position 12,363,242 of record NC_133491.1, read on the forward strand.
TTTTAACACAAGACCCCATCATATAACTCTACTCTTGAGGCCTTATTGTCCTTATACACTGGGAGTTAAAACCACTTTTTCCTGTCACATATAGGTTGGGGGTCTGAGAGTAGAAAGAGATGGCGAATGACTTTAGACAATACGGTCTCTGATTTATTTACTGCTCTGACTGAGCGACCCGAAGTGGGTCTCGGCCTCCGACACCTGTTTGTCCCATTTATTGCTTATCCTGTACAATTTAATGTGTAAAATTTTACGGAAATGCTTAGAATATTTCAGCGGGGTCGAAGCAGAAATAAGAAAAGCCGTAGAAGAACTAATGTTATTGACAAAGCTTAGCAAATTGTACATCATAGTATGTGGCGGTCGGCAGGGTACATATTGCTCGTAGGATTCTGAAGTGCTAGATTACCGGGAAGGCGAAATGTTCTTAAGCTTCGGGAGGCCTTGAACGGGAGCGGATGATCTAGTATAGAAAGAAAGAAAGAAAATACATTTATTCGAACAGTGACAGAATAATTACATTAAGAAAGAGAAAAAAAAAACAGTGTTACTGTTCACGAAAACGGACCCACCTCAGCATAATGCCGGCTCAAGAGCTGGCGCTGGTCTTCCGGTGGGACCGTGAGGCCGTAGTATAGATCACGAGACGCTCTGCGGGTAGAATAAAACAGATAGTCGTGGAGATCTTTGGGGACGGCATATATTCAGTAGTGGACGTCTTTTGTAATGCTAAATAAAACTACTGAGCGGCCTGTCTGGCAGCTCGCCTTCTCTCCAGTAAGCTGTAAAAGCTCTAATAGCAACAATCCTTTCGAAAAAAAAACTAGCAATTAAACACAGAAGTTACACCTACCACCTACCTACTACCTTCGTGTAGGCTTTAAATCAGACCGTTGTTTGTGGTTATATCGTTGTGGTCTCTTTGATTAGTATAGGCTGGTATTTGCAAGGAAATTGGTTCCGAATTAATATTAACCGCAAACAAAGGGCTTTAAATCGATTCTCTCGAACTCGAACGTCTTAGATAATTGGCCAACATAATTTCAAAGTAACGTTTACATTTTCAAGAGTTTTTTAAACGACTTCAAAAGGATAATATGGTGGGTGGTTTAGATTTTTTTTAATTGTCGATAATATCGACTTCTTTGCGTTTAACCGAATTCATATCCTTTGGTGCCCCATGGCCCCGACATACTCTCACTAAATTTTATAGTTCCCAGAGGGTGCCACTCCCTGTTTCTAACGTTACTTTGCCCATCCGTCTGTTGTTATGGGCCTAAAGAGCAGTATCATCGAGAGCCTAAAAATTTCTTGCTTATTAAAAACTAAACGTATGTTCTACAGGATGTAAAGGCTGACCAGGAATATAAAAAAACTGTCACGAGGGCAGCAGTTCTACGTTTTATATTGCAACCTTGATAACACTTACTATACGGTACCTCCCAGTCATATTGACAACGGTGTCGGGGATGTTATTTAAAAGAATATTTTCTAATCCTTCAGGCTTTTTCTATGTCAAATACTTTTATACATTGTGAATTACTTTCATTCCAAGGATTGGGATAATATTAAATATAATGACGCGGATAACTCACGTCTTAAATCGAGTTTAGCTCGACATGTTTCGGGCTAATCCGTAGCCCTTCGTCTTCCGGAGCAACGCGACTCAGCGGCTGCAC
>NC_133491.1:12373413-12436204 GCF_025370935.1 Choristoneura fumiferana
TTTCAATATTACCTCCAAATATTGAACTAGCTTTTATTACTTCCACGGGAGCAAAGCCACAATACACGCTGTATTGCAATTTGTATTGTGTCTACATTTTCGCTAGGCAAATGTTAGTAGCTGCAACGTAATGCACGAACCGTTTCGACTTTAACTGACGAACATCTGAGACCGGGTAGTTAACTTCAAGAGACTAATTGTGCGCTTTAGTTAGCCCATTAACTTCGTAAATGGTCTTGCTAATAATGCGTTTAGGCGAGTGACTTATTCGCATGGTAATTACGTTGTGTTCGTCAGTGGAGTGACGAAAGGGATCATGTCACAATGTTCCCTCTGCAACTTCGGTCGTTTTCGTAGGAGAGTCTCGGCTCTTTGTGCGTTTGAGCAGTGATCAGTGGGTAATGAACTTGGCTAATTTATGTGTACTCTTGGTCTTTTCTTATTTAAAAATGACAGTATATCTATACAAATAAATAAATGTGCGGATAGTGAACGTGTTATGGTGAAAACGAAATTAAACTATGGAAACCTGAGTGTCGACAGGATTGTCAGAAAAATGTTTGGCGTGCAGTGTTTAAATTGCTATGATGAAACGTGAGATACTTTAGTTTATTGCTTAGTGTACTTACTTTTTTTACAGTACAATCATCGGCATTAATATTTGCCTCAGCGGAGCATGCAATAAATATCTGACACGTCCTAACGGTCCTAGAAATAAAGTCCTGTCAGATATTTATGCACGCTTTGTTGTGTCAGATATTACAAAAAAGACAAGTGATATTATGTGCGTTAAACACAATTAAAACACTTACTATAGTCTTAAAATCTATTACCAGAAAAACAGCGTATCTTCACGGCACCTACGTCCTTTTGTTGAGAAGCGTAGTTTTTCGGCAATAACTCAAGAACAGTAGGTATGAATTTATCTATTTAATATATTTTATCCGTTGCTAGAACTAATTTAGGACTAATTCAATTGGTCTCAAGTGGCCCGTGATATTTATTTAATATTATCGAGACAGCACTCTGTGACAGGCAGACAGCCAGCGGAACGACGAAAATATGGTTCCGTTTTTTGTGGTTCGTTATCTTTGGAGTACAAACCCCTAAAAACTAACCTAACATAATATACGCGATTTGATTTTAGGTACATTTTTTAGGAGTATCTACGGCTAAAAAACTAATAATCTTGTGAAACGAAGTGTTTATCAAATTTTTGGCTGTAAAATGACTGGATCCCGTTCAAAGTGGGTGCTATTATTAAAAGCCGACGTCCGTTTATCCATTCCGTCAACATCTCGTTTATTGCGACGGCTTTGTACTTATAACATCAGTCACAAAATAATACACGAGTTGTCCGCGAAATCGTCAGCGAAAAATGAATTTTTCGCGGAAATACACGTATTTCTACAGAATGAACACTATTTTATGTCTTTGTCCACGAATTATTGCATGATTGAGTAACAAACATCTGCACACGACTTTTTCCGACAAAATACAATGGCAAAACATTTTTCACTAGATCTGAACGTACCTACTTATAAAGTTATTTACATAGTATTAACATGTTTTTAGTATAGACCAACATCTGACCTAAATGTTATATTCAAACTTACAAAATTTTACAATGAATTAACCAGAAAACCAAAATTTATCTTAAAACAATCAGCAGTTAATTAACTGTTGATGCTGATGTTGCTTAATTAAGCAACATCAAAGAGGAGTCAAACGTTTTCGAACCAGAACGGCAATTTGATAATTTGCATAGCATGTCTTTAATTAAACCTTGTAACCCCGTTTTTTTTAGGGTTCCGGAGCCAAACTGCAAAAACGGAACCCTTATAGTTTCGTCAAGTCCGTCTGTCTGTCTGTCCGTCCGTATGTCACAGGCATTTTACTCGAAAACTACAAGATGTATATCAATGAAATTTGGAGTACAGATGTCTTGTCAAAGCCGCTTTTTAATTTTGTAGTTAAATTACAAAAATAAATATTAATACCCGCCCGGAACTCCATACCTACACGTAACAGAAATTGAAAAAAAATAATTAAACTAGCATCAACATGTGGCACGTAATTCGACAGCTCTTTTGAAAAGATAGTAAGGTTTCTCAAAAACTTTTTTGATTAAGTGAAGATTTCCGGAAATAATCATACAGCAAAAGTTGTGTCCCCCCCCTCTATCTTGTTAACCGTTTGTCCAAAAAATATGGAAAGGTAAAGCTTAATAAATACTTTCAACGAAAATTTGTTTCAACATGATCGGATATAGGTACTTAAATACATATTAAACACCCAAGACTTCAGAACAGACATTCATATTTTTCATACAAATATCTGCCCCGACCGGGGATCGAACCAAGGACCTCAAGTTTTGTAGTCAGGCTCTCTAACCACTCCGGTCGTAATGAATATACAGCTGACGTTTCCACATAATTTGTACTACTTCTTTTACTGTTGCTGCTGCCAGGTGGCGTCCAGTGTGGCCTAAAGCTTGCAGAAGTGACAACTGCGTAATTTTATTTGTTCCAGATTTCGGGATAGAAGCCTCAAAAGGGACAAGTCAGCGTCCAGAAGTTCGGAGCTCGAAAGCAGCCCCAACTCCGCGGGCTCCAGGTCTCATGATGGTGACCAGGACGACGACGACGACAGTCTTGATATTAAGTCAAAGAAGTAAGGATTTTAGATTTCATTGACGTGATCAGTTGTCTTGAAAAGCTGAGAATCAATTAGCATGTCATTATAAAGTCTTTTGCTTAGTTCTTCTTGTAACAACAAATTAAATCTAGTTTCATACTATTATTTAGTTTTACTTTTGATTTCAGTTTTGTTTTGTCAAAGGCCTAAGGAACTGTATAACTTAAACCAGCAGCATCACCAATTCTAACTGTAAACTTGTACATTGTGGTGGCTCGATGACGCGATAATGGATGTATAATGTGGCCTATAATTTCATTTCTAATCATCATCAAATCAGCAGTAGGACGTCCATTGTTGGACATAGGTCTCCCCCATAGACCTCTAGTTACTTCGGTTGAAAACGGCCTGCAACCACCTTTAACCCGCGGATTTAACCATCTCGTTGGTGGACATCCTACGCTGCGTTTGCCGATCCGTGGTCTACATTCGAGAACTTTTCGACCCCAACGGCCATTTTAATTCTATTGTGTACCTATCCATATTGCTTCTCGTTCCAGATCACATGATTATGACTGGTTTTTTGGAGTATTTTTGTATTTTTTAATTTCAACTCCAAATTTGTTACTTTTACGGGTATCCATCCCGTGAAAACCATATCGAAAATACAAACTGAGACATGGATGCACAGAAAAACCAGAAAAAGAGACCAGCGCTGGGAATCGAACCCAGGCACGCAGCACGGATTGCTGAGGACCTGGGTCTCTTTTTCTGGTTTTTCTTTTTCTCAGTTTGTATTTTCGACCAGATCACATGATTCACGATGTAATTACTCTATTGACAGAAACAACATCCAGAGATGGTATTCCTTCCGGACGACTACGTTGAACGGAGGACCTAAAGCCAACAATACGTTGCAGCCAGTAACCAATCAAAAGGACCCGGAAGCTTATCGTAAGTTAACTTTTACTTCTAATAAGCTAGGTATCTTCTAGTAAGCTAGGTAAGGTAGGGTAGGTAGGGGTAGGTAGGTAAGGTAGGTATTACATCAAGCGTTTAATTTTAGAGTACAAAAAAAAAGTGATAATGCTTTATTGTTCCGAATAAAGACGGAAGTATTGCCGTCTCGTTCGCTCTCTCTCTCACGGCGTCCGAGCCGGAAACGTCGCTCCCAAAGTCGCTCCTCATTATTTTGTGATTTTAACTAATAAAAGAAGTGTTGATCTATTTCCGTGTGTCACTTACTTACTTACCAAAATCAGAGACACAACTTTGAATATTAATTCGACGACACCCTAGGTAGAGCCTGTAACCTATAGTGGGAGTCAAGAGGAGGAGAGGTTTATTATTTTTAATGCCATCATCATCATCCCAGCCTATTTACGTCCCACTGCTGGGCACAGGCCTCCTCTCAGAATGAGAGGGCTTAGGCCGTAATTCCCACGCGAGCCCAGTGCGGATTGGGAACTTCACACATACCATTGAATTATTTCACAGCTGAGTGCAGGTTTCCTCACGATGTTTTCCTTCACCGTAAAGCTCGTAGTGAATTTCAAATGTAATTTCGCACCATTGATTTCGAAAAACTCAGAGGTGCGGGCCGGGGTTTGAACCCACGAACCTCTGCTTAATGTTTAAATTGCTAAATTTAAACTGAATTTAGGCACCTCAACTGTCTTTTTAATTTTAAACTAGCTGTTGCCCGCGACTCTGTCCGCGTAGAATTCCTTTGTCGCTATCTCGCAGGAACTATGCAATTTTTCGGGATGAAAATTATCCTATATCCTTCTCCGGGACTCAAACTATCATTATACCGAATTTCATCTAAATCGGTTTAGACGTCATGAGGTAACAAACAAACAGACTTACAAACTTCCAAATTTATAATATTAGTGTGATGGGATGGGAAGTGGGTTGTTTTGGTAAGGCAACCAAGTTATACTAAGTATTAGGTTTCTAATTCTACTCTCGCAATTTGTAGTTATCGTATCATGCATGTCGATTAGGGATTAAAATTATTTCCCAAAAAAAAACATCTGACCCTCTCCATTCTTTTCAGTGTCCCGACCAATGTCTTCTCTCTCGTGCGGCCAGCTTCACATACTGCGGAAACTGGCGCTCCTCAGACTAACGGCGTGCATGGAGCGGTACTGCCCTTCTCACAAATCTGGATGGAACTGGGAACTGCCCAAGCTTATAAGGAAGATTAAAACGCCCGACTATAAAGGTAGGTTCGTCGAAGCTTAGATACTACGACTAAAGGTTACGTTGCATTTTGTGTAGGTTGATGCAAAACGACTACGAGAATCTATTATTTGTTACCTTTATTGCCCGACTTCTAGGAAAGCTATGTTTTTACTTATGTATGTACGGTTTTCAACACAAAATGTATTCATTAGATTTGTCAAAAGTTTTGACTCAAAACTGTCGTGACATAGAGTATAACAGTGTCGCAAAATGGCATCCGCGACTTTTAAATTGAAAAATCTTTCTATATTGTAACAATATGGACATCAAATGAAAGCTAATAATGAGCTCTTTCCAAATATATATAATGTTGATGGACGGCCTACGCCACGCTTGCCGATCCGCGATCTCCACTTGAGATCTTTTCATCCCCACCTGCCATACTTACATGTACGCGTCGGCATACTCTTTTACACATTGTTTTCTAAACATACCTATTGCAATATTTCAACATTTACAAAACGTTTTTCAGACAAAACTGTATTCGGCGTGCCACTCACGGTGTCCCTGCAAAGGACTGGCCATTCATTACCCAAACCCGTGCAAGGCGCGCTCAATTGGTTGAAAAATAACGCTCTGGATCAGGTACGTAGTCATTCATGTGTTGCGCTTTGCTTTAGAAATTGAAATATTGGCATTTGAAGTTGGAATAAAACAAATGAAACTCTGTCGAATATTGGATGGACAATCTCGAGTATTTGGATTCAAACGGAATGAGTGTGTAAAATACACGCTCGAAACTGTTATTATCACGCTATAATGCTCGAAAATTGTTTTTTTACTAATAGTGTCTTAAAAAAAGTATAGTGTCTTAACAATCTACACCCTTCATTTGTTTGCTGATTTGGCACCATTTCGTGACATCATTGAATTTCTTCGTAAATGTTTGCATGATTTCGCATCTCTGAGTCTTTCGAATTCGCACATGCATGGACTCCAAAAAACTCAGAGATGCTCAGGTTTGAGTCCACGATTTTCTGCTTGAGAAGTCACAGGTCAATCCTCAAGGCCACCATAGTTCTCAAATCAGGTGTGGAGGCAGATTATCCACTCTAGATGCAACCCCGATCCTTAGTCATGAGGGACCGACCCAAGAGAGAGTGATAAAAAAATATCAGTTGCACCTAGTTATACCATGAAACTATTCATCGATTTCAGATGGGTATCTTCCGAAAAGCAGGCGTAAAATCCCGAATAGCAAAACTGAGGGCGTTAGTAGAATCAGCGGGGGCAGTCAACGCAGCGTTCGCTGTCGAGAACATGAATACCGTCGATCCTCACCAGTCCAGCCTGAACTTCGACGGAGCCCAAGCTCATGATGTAGCTGATATGGTGAAGCAGTACTTTAGGGAACTGCCTGACGCGCTGCTGACGAATAAGCTCAGTGAGACGTTCATTGCAATATTCCAACGTAAGTCAAGTATTATTAAAGTTACTGATCGTAATCATAGTCTTATTCATTATTATTTGTGATAACGGGTACGAAATACAGTTAAATTGACAATTCAGAACATGACCATAATCTACCACATGCATGCATGGTGTACAAATTGCACAATATAAAAAAAAGAAAATATAAAAAAAAAAATAACCGGTCATCCGTCCATCTCGTTGGTGGACTTCCTACGCTGCGCTTGCCAATCCGCGGTCTCCACTCGAGAACTTTTCGGCCCCAACGGCCATCCTGTTCACGTCTGTGAACGTTGGCGGGTTCACGGTGCCAACCGGAGCGATTGAAGGTCTATGCGGGAGGCCTATGTCTAACAAGACGTTCTACGGCTGAGATGATGATGATGATGATGATGAAAAAAAAACTAAAAATAATAAAAATTATTAGTGGTAAATTTTTCTTAAATCATGAGAGAATTTACTTTACACCAATTGACGTAATGGCAAATTAAGCAAAGCTTGTACTACTATGGCTACTAGACAGCAGCGACATAGGTACTTATTGTATACATAAAACAAATATTTGTTATTGAACACTACAAACCAGTACAATAAGACACACATCGAGTCTTAAAATTCTATTATATACTTACATCATCTTATAATGACCATTGTGGATGATGCCAGGAACCCTCGTCATTAATTGATTGTACCTACTTAAGGCCTCGCCGGTCTGAGTGGAGAGTCTTGGGGGAGGCCTATGTCCAGCAGTGGACGTCTTTCGGCTGACATGATGATGATGATGATGACCTACTTAAAGTTTCATCTACCTACGAGTAGCAACTTAAAATTTTCATCATCATCATCATAATCTCAGCCGTAGGACGTCCTCTGTTGGACATAGGCCTCCCCCAATAGACCTCCAGTTGCTTCGGATGGCAGCGGCTTGCATCCACCGTGAACCCGTGGCTTTAACCAGGTCATCCGTCCGTCGATGGTGGACGTCCTACGCTGCGCTTCCCGATCCTCGGTCTCCACTCGAGAACTTTTCCCGGCCCCAACGGCCATCTGTTCTCCGTGCTATATGGCCTGCCTATTGCCACTTCAACGAGCTAACTTGAAATTTTACAGTGGATAAATTAATTGCATCCCAAATCCGCAGCCACACACATAGGACGGGCCAAAATGCTTTTCGAAAAATCTTTACTTATTTGGATAAAATACTATTTTTGTTTACAGACGTGCCAGAACCGCTAAGACCGGATGCTGTCCAGTGCGCCTTACTGTTGCTACCTGAAGAACATCTAGAAGCGTTACAGTCACTCCTTATATTCCTTGCCGAGGTAAGGTTTAAGTTTTGTAAAAAAATCTAGATGAGTACAATGTTTTCACATTCATTTACTTTCTTTGTATCGAGTCTTGGGTTATAATTTAATGAAAGTAGTTCACGCCCGCAGCTTTGCCTTCTCAGCCTTTTTGCCTTGTCCTTTATCTGTTGGAAATTCCGCAAAATCAGTATCTAGTCTTTGTCTTTACGAGAAAAGGATCCGTTGTGCTTTCTAGGTCCAATAGTAAAACGGGAATTCCGGGATTTTATTACCATAAAAAATTGCACAGTTATCTTTATTTACGTTGCATGAAAAACACCCCACACAGACTTATCGATTGAAAATCGTAATTTTACTTGCAAATCCGTCCAGCCGTATTAACGTGAGAGAATAACGAACATTTATCTACGCACACAGACACACGCTCTTTGGTGTTTGTAGTGTTAAATACTAAGAGTACTAAAAAATCAATTTACAGGTGGCCGAGCATTCTGCGGTGAATCAAATGACAGCTTCCAATTTGGCCGTATGTTTGGCGCCAACGTTGTTGAGGCTACATCATGCACCACTACAGACTGGCAGTACCAAAGAAGGAAACTCCAATCGGTATGTCTACCACCTATTTCTCTTGTTGAGCAACCTATCTGGTAGCAACAGTCCGTTCCAAAAAAATGATTACCACAACGTAGTAATGAAGTCCATGTCGTGCCCGGTTTTTGAATAGGATAGACCCATCTCTTCCCGTGGGTACTAATGTGAGGAGAGTGGGCAGCATCGCTTTTTATTTCCAACTACGAACTCTGAACTCCAGCTCTGCGGTATGAAATGCAAGGGATATCCCAATAAAAAAAATGTATGTTGCCATTATCATCATCTCAGCCGTAGGATCCACTGCTGGACATAGGCCTCCCCCATAGACCTCCAGCATTTGAGGTTTATGAGGGGGCTTACCAATACTCGCCACGCTTGGCAAGCGGGTTGGCGAGCGCAGTATAGTATGTAAGAGTACCCAAGAAGAAGCAGCTGCTCATCTTCTGGTATTATCCCTGGTTTCTACGGCTCCCACGGGAAGAGAGGGGGAGGAAACATTCTCACGCCGGCGCCCCACGGCTAAACGGCCCGGCTATAAATATAGCAGAATATACTTTATAAAGAATTCAGCCTAGAGCCTGAATATTCTGTGGTTTGTGTTACTTTTAAAAGCGAATACTTAGTTATGAAGTACGTCCGCCAATTTTGGCTAAGTTTATTTACATAATGTCAGGACTCAACGTGGGTGTCCCTTTAGTTCTTTGGAAAGGACGGAGGACCGCGGTTGGGCATGTGCAGTGTAGGACGTTCACCAACGCCGATTAAACGCGGGTTCATGGTAGATGCAGGCCGCTTCTAACCGAAGCAACTGGAGGTCTATGGAGGACAGCGGACAACAGTGGACGTCCTTCGGCTGACATGATGATGATGATGAAAAGTCGCAGGGATCCAAAAGGAAAGATGAGAATCTGAACAAACAAGCTTTATTCCAGGACGGTGATCGAAAGCGTGGCGGATCAGCGCCAGATAAGTGAGAGTCGGGCGGCCCATGCTTGCCTCCTGCTGCTGATACAGAAGCATCAGCAACTATTCCTGGCACCAGCAGACATGCTGGCTAGGTGCAAGTTCAACTACTTTGAGGAAAGTGTGCCGGTATGTAATGATAATCATAACAACTTTGTAAGTGGCCAACCAACTTCTATTTTATAAACATTACAGGTGACATGCAACTGTGACTATTCGATAAACTTCTGACTTGAGAAGTACCGTGTTGAATAAGTTCATATTGGCTTTGATCAAGGTAGAGCGAAATTGTCTACATCGCTTCCGAGCCTCTCAAAATGCGCTTCATAGTTTGATTTTGCACTGGAACATGGAAAATGACGCCAAGAGCGACCGCTCCTTCTGCTTTATATCTTAGGGCTCGTTTACGAACACAGGCCTGGGAATTTTGTAAAATGATGATTTTATAAATTGTCAAATTAAGATGCTTACTTGATGTAGCTACCTTCTTAAAGTTTTAAGGATTCTCTATTGAAACACATTGTATACTAAAATTTACAAATAAAAAAGAAAAGGAAAACTAAAACTGTAAAAGGGTATAAAAGTGAGGATAAAATTAATGTTTTTGATTATTGTCTCTACAAATGAAAAAATAATAATTTCAGGTCGCACTAGAAGAACTCGGAGCAGATTTCAGCCAAGACTGGAAGGGTTTTCAACAAGCCTGCATCAAAGCTTTATTAAAAGAAGCCAAAGAAAAGTAAGTTTTTATCATAAAATTGAACACAAATTCTACTTGACGTCAATTTCTCGCCTTTGGCTTACTTATACGTAGACCAATTTTACACTCTTAGAATTCTTCTCGATGTCAGAAACTGGTTTTTCTCATAGTTTTAACTTTTCTCGTGCTTTTTTAGAATCTGTGGCCGTTCGGGAAAGAGGTGAGAGTTCGGTGTTTTAGAGCGTTACCATTTTCATTTCCATTGTTGTAGCCTTTGCCCAAGCCTCTGCTCTGTACTGAAACTAGTAATAGAACATACGTCAGGCCTAAGACAAGGTGCCCAACAGTGTAAAAGCTGCACGACGCCAAAGAAATTCTGCCCCCGTCTTCATGTAACCTTACGCGCTGGAGTGGGGTAAAACTTCGTGTCATGCAGCGTTAGCTCTTGCAGGTGTCTTGTCATGTCACGAGCCACTATATTTGATTTAGTAACGACATTTATTTCATTTAAGTCTCATGGTCGGGATACACAACAATTTAGATACAAAATCCCGAACATTGGTCTTCTGCAGGGCTACTACGAAACTTGACTTCGTGTCATGCAGTCCCTCTCACTCTCGTATTAAATAATATAAGTGTCAGAGGGACCGCACGACACGAACTTTGAATTTTGAGTTTTGTAGTAGCCCTGCTGTTTCTATTTAAGTATTCAGATCGGTTGCTTGAAATAACTTGCGGTTTATTTCAGTAAAGAGTAGAGATTGTAAAAAAACTAACTTCGGCACATCATTCTCATTCGTAGTGGCCACTAGGTGTCTTCTGTTTTAGTGTTTTTTCTGTATATTAATGTTACTAGGTCCTTAGGGCTTAATTTTTCAGTGACTGATTGATGAACGCTTTGTTTGGTATCTGAGTGTTTGCGTTGTACTAAAATTTGATTCAGTTGGAAACATTGCGCCTACTTACTAATATTGCAATGTGAGTTGTTATCACTTCATTAGAGATTGGTCTTTGATCGCCCAATACGGCTCTTCGAAGTTCAATATAGCACATAATATTATATTATGTATACGACAAACAAACCAATGCTGAGATATTTTTGCAGAACTCGGGGATGGATGTCAGTGTCTGGTGCTGCGCCGCACGTAGAATTATGCTGTAAGAAGGTTGGAGATGGTCACCCTTTAAGACTATGGAGAGCTACTACGGATGTGGAAGCACCTCCTCAGGAAGTGATGCAGAGGTAAGCTTTTCAAAAAATTCAGCATCCGCTGAGTTTGATTAGTGATTAAAAATACGTGCCGTTTATGTAGATGATTTAATCTGGATGGATCGGAATGGTCTCATCATCATTGTTTTTTATCACATGCCTGTTCTTTGTTATTATTTTAACTATTGTCATTTATTACAGAATTCTTCGTGAGCGCCACATTTGGGACGACTCGTTGGTAAAATGGCGGGTTGCGGAAAAACTTGGAACAAATGCTGAGGTGTTCCAGTTTATTACGGCTTCTAGCATCAACCTGCCACCGAGAGACTACTGCGTTTTGAGGTAAGTGTTTAGTTATCAGCGCAGTTATTACTTCTTCTAAAATATTTCTGGGGAAGCCAAATCATGAACTATATACATACAACACTATCCCAGGTAACTTGTGGTGTCAAAAGCGTCGAACAGAAATCCAGGCCACTACTTCACATGCCCGATGTGAAGAGGTACCTGTCTTGTATGAGTGGCTTGTCTTGCGAAAGATTGGCTATCAATCATCAATATTAATCAATCAATCAATATTATAAAATATAATATAAATAATAATAATAATAGTAATAACTGTATATATATTTAATTTTTTTTATTATTATTTTTCTATTAAGAGAGGGGCAAACGAGCATGCGGGTAATATGATAGGAAATGATCACCACCGCCCATGAGTACCAACAACGCAAGGAGGGTCATTGGTCTGTCGGAAAAATAAAGTATAAGAGAAACTAAATGACGCGGGAAAGTCCCAAGACCCGGGACAGGGCGTACACTCCGCCTATCTCTCCGTCGGGAATCGGATCGGGATCATTTCTATACATTTAGTATAAAAACAGATTCAAGGAGCGCTGCGACTGCGACGCGCTCCCATCCCACGTCTTCTTGAATGAGATTAACAGTTTTTAATGGCGTCTCTAGGTCCTGGCAGCAAGGCGGCGGCGGCGGCGGCTGGTGCGCGGTCGCAGAAACATCAGTTGCTCACGGCAGCCAGCCGACAGATGGCGCGCGCGGCGTCGTGCTCGCCTCGCGGTATCTTGCGCAGCCGGCGGGCAAGGGACGCAGCCGATTGGTGCATCTCGCTAGGGTTGATACCATGTAAGTAGTACACTTATCTGCTAATCAAGAAACCTTAATTGGTGTGTATCTTGCTAAAGTTGCCATTATGTAAACGTTACATTGCTTAAATAATAATATGATAAAGACTTACCCTCTGACCGTTTTTTTTATATTAAATATGGCATCCATGAGCGATTAGGCCGTGCCATTTTACAAACGTTTAAAGATAGCGTTTGCTTGTTGACTCGCGATAACATATCCCGTCAGTAAAAAATATAAACTGTTTGTTACATTATAATGTAAAACAAACTGCATTTTTTATTTTATTTAAAATAATATCCCCATATTAAATGCCTGGTTTTATTCTCGTTTCAGGGGACGAACTCCAGAATGGTATAACAAATGCTACGGCCACATATGCGCACTGTACCTGGCTCGAATCCGTGCCTCATTCAAGCATAACACCGAAGGACCAGAGTCGAACGTATGATCGAAGCATTCCACTTAAGCCAGGCAGTGTGCGCCTGGCTTAAGTTTGACGTGAAGGGACGTCAGTGTGTACATAGCCTTATTTTGAAGGCGTTAGTCTTAAGGATGTTGAGATGAGTGATGATCTAGAAGGCAATAGCAATGATTCATAAAGGGAGTTTACCTCAGGGGATTATTCGAAAATACGATGACGTTTCGGGAAAATAATTACTATAGTGCTTTTTGAATCACCTCTAATCATATTGGTAATACCTAGGTGCAAGAACAGTCAACATTATCCTAAATTTGCCGTCTTCGTTCTGTTTGGAGTTGACAGGGTGGGAAACTTATGTGTAAATTTTTAAAATTATTTCAGCCATTAGTTTTCCTGATTTATGACGTCAGTGAAATATCACTAGGAATAGGCGTGCGCTATCTCGAATCATGACAACCATATGATACTCGTAAGACCTACTGACTTCAAACACAATTTTTCTGAGCTCCTTGTTGTTGAGATTCTAGATTTAGATATTAAAAAGTATCTATGTAATAATGTGGTGTTCAAATTAATATAATTAGATTGATCTATTGAGGTAATGAGTGTTCCAATTGTAAATTAGAGCGAGTGACCAAAATTATAGTCTTCTTATAAATGTATATAAATATGTCTGGATAATAATGCATAATAATTATAGTTATAAATTAAGATGAATGTTCAACACCTACCTCCATAGTCAACAATGTTTTTTCCCTAGTAATGTGTAAAGGGACCTACCAAAAAGCCTGAATTATGTATAAAAAATAGCTACAACTCTAATAAGTTAGTTATATTTTAAATTACCGACGTGATAATAGTTTCCCCCATGGTGCATATATTGTTACTCTTATTAAATAATTAAGTATGCAAGTAAATTAATGTCATTAAATATTTTAAATAACTCAATCGAATATTATCTAATATTTGTGCATCACTTTTACCAATACGTTCGTGTTAATGTTGTCGTTACATATCACTAGTCATATATATAAATAAAATAAATAAAATATTTGAATTATAATCACATAATAATCGTACCTGTCCTGTGTTCAGGAATAGTATTAAATTGTATTTATGATATATTCAATACTGTCAATAATAATATATTAACATATTTTATTATTTATGGGTACAATTTATATAAAATCATGTGGATGTGAATATTTTGAAATTATTAAATGTCGTTTGGCATTTTTGTAATGTAAAAAGTCTGATTATTAACTGTATAATTATATCTCGTTAGTGTATTTTGTAATATATCATCACAATTATCTGTTATTATAAAGAAAGGTTATGTTAGGTAAAATGACAACTCACTCCAATATTTTGATCATTATGGATTATTCCGTTAAAAAATGGTTCCAGCAATAAATACCTAGTGTTTTGTGTATTTCATATCAAACGATATGCTTAGGATAAGAATAAAGAAAGTTTTATGTGTTTTAAGACCTACGGATTTGTGAGATTAAACTGTTACGCGTTATTCCTCATGTCACATGGAAAAACACAATCAAATAATAAATGTCACACAAAATTATAAGAATATGCAACGCAGTTGAAATTATTCTGTGCACTAGTGTCAATGGCCAGTACCATAAAAAAAATCTATAAAATAAGGTTACTTTTATAATGGAACACATAATACTTTTCTCTTTAGTTTTCCTCAGGGAATAACAAATTCAAACCAAATATCACACGTAAAGATACTTATTTAGAATAAATGTTTGTAAATATATTTAGTTAAAAATAAATGATATTTTACGTAGTTAATGTACCTAATCTCAATTCTTAAAGGCATTTTGTTCACGGCTCTATTTCGAGATATGAATTGATTTGTAAATAGCAATTAACTAGGTGATTTTAAATGGTTTTTAAAATTATATACCTACCTATCTATCTACAATAATCGTTCAAGGCAGCCAGGCATTCTTTTGGTACGGCCGTGAAAGATATCCTTATATATTACTTTATTAGTTACCTGCCAAAATCACAGTAATTTAATGTAATAAGTACTATTTTTACATAGCGCAACACGTAACAAAATATAATAATACAATTAAATATTTTACAATTGAATTGTTATCAAAACAATGTAGTTTAAACTATAGTATTTGTGTGGGACAATATTTCGATAAAATTGACCATTAGATTCCAATGATTAAATGAAATTATAAAAATATATAATAAGGTGTTACTGTTTAAATTATATTAACTCCAAGCTAGCCTAAATTGACGTTGTGAAATAAATTAAATACATAAAACCAACATGCTTTACTGCATTCTTAAAGCATTCCAAATCATTAAAAAAATTGCATTGTTTTCATAATATTGCCAGCTTCAATCATTTAGCCACGACACTAACCATCACAGCACATCACAGCAGTAAACAGATGTAAAAAATTACGTTTTGCTAAAGGTTTCATTTTTAATAACTATAATTTTTTGTCCACTACTTTTTGCTGTCTATAATGCCTACCAATAGAAGCTTTCCAATATTACCAATGGAAAATTGAAACTAATTTATTGGCAAATCAACATAAGTTAAAACAAAAGCTTGTAAAAATGTATGAAATATGAAATATCTCGTATGAAAAAAAAGGCAAATTTTGTATCTCAAATCTTAATTTCTGTTTAAGATTATGCAATAGTCGAATTTTAAAACAGTTTTTCATACAATCTTATATATTTTGTTGTTCCATTTTGTCGCCAACCTCTTGACGAGCACATGAAAATACATATTAGGTACATCCGTATAAAAAAAGATATCACACAGGTGGAATACGTAAAGTATTTAAATATTAACACAAATGAGTTGCATTTATAAATGGTAATACATAATACAAAGTTATAAATAGCGAATAAGTGATGGAACTATTCACCGCGATAAATACTCCAAAATGTCTACTATATTATGTATAAAATAAATTATTCCTTAATGCATTGTGATTTTAATCTATATGAAATATATGGACCATTACTGTGAAAATTTGATGTTTTATTTTTACATTTCAATTCTTTCCAAAGCTTTACGTTGGTACCTAGTGGTTTGACCTATGACCACTCAAGGTCCGTGAGTTCGAGGCTCGCGTTTTCGTAATTTATTTACCATGAGCTTGTGAGAAAGCCTGCACACACCAACAAATAATTTCAATCATGGGTGTGCAGTAGTCTGCCCGCGTCCAAACTACAGCCCAAATCCTTCTATTCTGAAAGGAGTTGTGCCCTATAGTGGGACGTAGGTATATAGCCCGAAGTGATGACATTTGACATTAGATATCTAGAATAGGGTTGCCATACGTCCCGGTACGCCGGGACATGTCCCGGTTTGAAGCATGGTGTCCCGGCGTCCCGGCCGATAAGCAAATTGTCCCGTTTAAAAAACCATTGTTATTTAGTAGGGGGCTTAGCTATATATAACATAGCCGATAACGTGCTTTTTCCACTTTGTAGCAAAAAGCGCCTACGAACAGAGAACCCGACTGGCGGGTTGCTGGCACTGAATGACTGTTAAAAGTAGTTTTGTGTCTAGGCAAGGACTAAACCTTTAAAGTTATAATAAAAGTTCCTATTTTTCTACTTTTAATACTTCTCCACACTGCGTCTCCACACTTATGGCAACCCTAATCTAGAAATCCATTAAATTCTGTATTCAAAGTTAACCTGCGGTTAACCTTCCTTATGCAGGAAGTAAAAAAAACCCTAGATTTTGCACAGATCAGTACTTAAGCATTAAGCAAGGCCATGGATGTATATAAGATTTGAGAGCATGCAAAGCAAAACTCAAGGTTTCTTACCATTTCCATGGTTATCTAAACAAACTCCAATAACACGTGGATTATTTCCAGGAAGAACATACCTTTGTACTTACTTCTTTTTATTTATACCTATAAGAATTTATGCTTGGGTTAGGTACCTACTTACAGATTATTGTGTCATTAAGTAGGTATTGTAGGAAAGAAATAGTGAATAATACGTCATTAGGAAATATCCATGACCAGTTGACCACGAACACCTGCGTAATGGTTTCAAAACGAAAATAAAAACAATATTATCGATTTCTTAATTTTATTATGTATAGCGATGTTAACGCGCACTGTAAATAATTCGAAAATTGCATCAGACAAGACTTTCACCAATAAGAGCCTTTCTTTTTGGCAGAACGTTCTCATTGGTCGATTTGAAATAAATTTGTTGCAAGCCTCATAAGTGTTACCGTTATACGACGTTTCTTGATAAATCGAGCATCGTTAATTCATTTATTTCACTTAAACAAAAACAAAAAAAATGCATTTTTGTTATTTCGTTTTCTTTTGTTTTGTCACAGAATATGCAAAATGTCAGTAAACTCATATTTTTACCAAGTATTTCAAAGATAAACCCAGAAAAAATCTGCTTGTAACGTGGAATGGAACGTCGCACAGTGATGCCATAGAAAAAAACGTAACATTTCCTGTGCTCTTTCACTGTGTTCCACAAAGTTATAAATGTCAGTTTGCTATTGAACGCCGCTATGGGAAGAGTTAAACCAATTTTACATTCATAGTGTTAGTTTATTATTATTTTAGCAACGTACCATAATCACCCACAATGAGACACAAGTAGAATTCCAAAGTGAAGTTTAATTCTGTGATAAATCCCTTCAAACACTTATACTTTCTCCTGTTCATTGAAAGTCACACGTCGTCGCGAATTTCGCAAGTTTTTATTGCTTACTTTCGGTGGAAGGGAAACGCCGAAAGGGGTGAAAATGGAGAACAGTAAAGCCGGTTCTAGTAAATGGGTGGACGGATCTAAAGGTCAAATGGAGCAGGAGTATGCTGAAGCGGGACGGCCGCGCAAAGAACCCTTCTGGGTTTTCGGCTACGGTTCCCTTTGCTGGAACCCTGGGTTTGAGTACCAGCAAAGCGTTACGGGATACGTGAAGGGATTTTCCAGAAGATTCTGGCAAGGAAACACCACGCACCGCGGGACAGAACAAAAAGTATGTACTTTAACTTTATTGTCTCTTTAAAATGGCTTCAAAATTTGAGTGTTCTATTTTCAAATTAAAATAAAGTACTTTAAAGAAACAACTGATTCATACAAATTTCACACCAAAATCAGACCAAACTTTCACATGTTTTTGGCAGAAAGGAATTTGCAGTTACACCTTCAGTGATAAATATTTTGTGGATCCAGACATATAAAATTAATTTCAATATTTTTTAGTAACTTATGTTGACTTCCACCATTAACTCTCATATTTTAATTTCTTGAATTTCTTGGACTGAACAACAACCAACATATTTTACATGTTTTACTGAGTTATTTTAAATAAATGTTAACTGTTTATTGTTATTTTACCAACTATAAATAAGTTTACAAATCCATTCAAATTTTGAAAAATAAAACAATAATAAGCAGTAAGTTTACTATGAGCTAGTATCATCCTCGCATATTATTCATATTCATATACATCTCACTGCAGGCCTCCTCTTAGAATGAGAGTGCTTGGGCCATTTTTGCCATGCGGGCCCAGTTTGGATTAGGAATTTCACACAGATTAAATTTCTTACACAAATTTATGTGTGTGTAGATGTCTTCAGCATGTATTCCTTCTCAATGAAGGTAATAATTTTGCACACAAATTCTAAAACACTCAAATTCACAATCCTCTGCTTGAGAAGCCATAGGTCAAACCGCTCTTCATCACATCATTAGTATTCTGTCCGCAGCGACATCTAAGGATTGAAACTCAGATTCCGCCATGATCTCTTTATTGACATCTCTGTCTAACATACTAAAAACCTATTTCTATCACTTTTATACATCCCTCAACCCCAACTATTCATCTTGCTCATTCATCAGTATTTGTCACATTCTATACCTTTCTATCATTACTAGTGATCGGCCATCGGAAGCATTTTAATGTCACTTTGACATTATATTATAAAAATGCCAGACACAAGAGCAATATAGAATTTTGGGATCACTGTTCACTGTTAAGGTTAATCGCCGCATAAAACACTCAAAATTATACTTCAACCAGCCAAAGAAACAGAAATAGCAAAATTAGATTTTGTCTACATCCGCCATCTTCGAATCAAAAAATTAACTTAATTTTATTTGTTATAGTAAATAATCATTATTTTTTTCTATGTTTAATATTGTCAATTGATTCCTTTTAACATTGACGATCCACTTATATGTATAAAGGAAACAACCATTCAACATTAACAGATGTGAGAGGTGCATAGTTGTAAACTGATATTTCGTTGTTATCATTAAATAAATATCATGGGACAATTCACACCAATTGACCTAGTCCCAAAGTAAGCTTAGCAAAGCTTGTGTTATGGGAACTAAGCAACGGATAAATATAATTATATAGATAGATACATACTTAAATACATATTAAACACCCAAGACCCGAGAACAGACATCTGTATTTTTCATACTAATATCTGCCCCGACACGGGAATCGAACCCGGGACCTCAAGCTTTGTAGTCAGGTTCTCTAATCACTGGCCATCTGGTCGTCATTCAACTTTCTAACTAATAAAAAAACATAAATTTTTAGTAGGTAAAAAAATTGTGCATGAAATTAAATAGTCATTTCCATTAGCCATTTCCAAATTGACATAAAATGCTTCCGATGGCCGTTCACTACTCATTTCGTTTCAACATCCACTGTTGGGCATACGCCTCCTTGAACCACTGGGCTACCATGATTGGAATACACAATGTCATAGTTAAATTCTAAGCATCATAATCATTGTTGTCATAATTTTATGACATTATGGCTCTTGATTAAGACTTTACTAGAAAAGCAAACAATTGCGCTAGTGGCATATCTAGATAATAGGTCATGGGTGAGACAAAATATTGATGTTCTCATTTATTATTATTTTGCTTCCTGTGTAAAGCCGAGTTTATCGTGCAATTTGCATTACATTGCGGCGCTCGATTGACCACTACAAACTCGTTGGCTTTACGGCCTCACAAAAAATCACCCCCACTTTACGTCTATGGGAGTACTTACACTAAAAAAAATTTTTTTTGAAATTTTTATTGTACCATTTTGTCGGCATAGTTTACATACATATTCGTGCAAAATTACAGCTTTCTAGCATTGATAGTCCCTGAGCAAAGCCGCAGACAGACAGACAGACATGGCGAAACTATAAGGGTTCCGTTTTTGCCATTTTTCCGGAACCCTAAAAATCAAAAATAACACGTTGTTTATGCGTCTAATAAAACAAAAAGAGTTATAAGTATAATCCTTTTTGTATTAGCGATGCCCGATCCTTGTATCCACATATTAATCCATCAATGATGAGCCTGCAAAGTAAAGACAAACATATCGCCCAATATTATTGGATCAATAGAGCGAGTGATCGAAAGCCTGTTTATCCAAGGGTAGGAAGCTTTTCTATTTCTAGGATGCTAAAAGGTGAAAAGGGTGCGTTTTAGCGTACTTACATAAATGTCAATGCGGGTAATTTTATTTATAACGTCTGTGGGATGTTTGGAGATACTTCGCTACGCGCTGCTTCGTAGGCGGGCGTTAAAATGTCAATTTCTATACCACCCAAAAGAAAATAGGGGTGAAACGGAGACACTAATAAATATATAATATATTTTCTTAAAAGGCCATCTCTTAATAGTCTTCGATCAGTTCTTGTTTCTGTACAAGTTTAGGGCCCATAGAATACGAGTATGGTTAAGTTGAACCAGCTCCACCTCAATCTTTTTGTTTACCAAATAAAACTACCTAATTGTTTATTAAAACTGCTATTGCGTTTTCAATGTGCAATATACCAGGATTGGCTAAGAGTTTCGTTAGTAATTCGTAGGTACGCCACGTGACAAAATAATATTGTTGCAAACCCGAATCGAACTGTAACTAATACTTTTAATATTACTGGCAAAACCAATCAATCAAGACCGTGGAAACCAGTTGTTACACCTGTATGTATCGAATTTGTTTTTGGACCAGTTGAAATTCGAAGCCGATTGTTACTGGCTAGAAGTTCTCATTCAAGCTTCCTTTTTTTCATGAAATGGAAAGAACGAACCCATCACTCAGTAAAGAATCATCCATCATCAGCCTGTATGTGACCACAGTTTTCCTAAAGAATGCAATTTACGGTTCCATGCAGCAAAAGGAAAGGAAGAGGATCACTCAGAAATGATCATGATTCCTAATCCGTCTGCGTAAGGAAGGCGTTATGAAACTGGAAATTCAAGTCCGCAAAACACTGATTTCCGAAAAATAACTGGTGGTTTAATTGCGATCACTTTTGCTGTAGGTATATAGTTAATGGACTACCTTATCCATGCTATATGACTTGACAATGACCCTTCGTCTGACGTTTCATTCATAATGTTATTGGCATTCTGAATATTCGGACGTTGGCAAGCGACCAAGGATGCGCTTTCTTGTGGTCTTGTGGTACGATTCCATACGATGCGATGGGTCTGAGTGCTTCTAATATTTTTACATTACTGTCGTCCAAATTAATTACGGCTTCGGGTGACCAGAGGGCTGGCTTTTTCTTAGCATTAAGATTAAGCATTGCCATACAGCGTGGTATGGTAATGCTGCCAGCCTTCGGGGCACCTTACCACCTGGCAGTGATTTTGGGCAAATTTTTCATTTATATGTTTAGTTTGCATGTAGTTTTAGTTACCTTTATTACCTTTATTTTGATTTGTACTGTTTTATGTTTTATTAATAAATATCCATTATATCATTTTTAACCGACTTTATAAAAACGAGGAGATTATCAATTCGGTTGTATTTTTTTTTGTTGGCTGAAAATCTAATTGATGAATGTTGGTGGAGGAGGCCTATGTCCAACAGCGTCCTACGACTGATATGATGATGATGAGGATGGAGCTAAGCACGTGTCTGGTGCCGAAGCAGCTTATTCACTTACTCGTAAGACGCTTCGTTAAACACCAGGTTGTGATGAATCATTAACACAAAATGGCTGACCTCAATTTATTGATAAACTAAGGTCGCGGATATATTTGGCGTTGGTAACCAGTTTTATTACAGGTCTGTACGAAGAATTCAATGCGTCTGTTTTATTATACCTAATTATCATGTGGCAGAAAATTGTGCCGTGTTTGAATACTTGGTTTTATACGTTAGGTAGGTCAAACTGTATGTGTCTAAGATAAATTTTATTAATCGAACAACGAAATTCATTAAAAACCGCGAAATTAACAATTTTGGAAAGACTACTGCGTAGGATATTTCTTTATTTGTAGGACCAGTCCTTCGTGTTTGCTTATATTATAAGCAACTAAATTCACGCGAACGAAATGACGCACGAGAAAAACAGAAATGCAATTGGTTTCTCCAACAACATACATAACCTTCTACAGATAAAACGGTGTAAAGTGCATTAAGTATAATAAATTAATGGTTTAATGGGTATATTGAACCATTTCACGTTGTAAACGAATGTTCCAATTATTTCGGACGCCCAAAAATATTCTCAAAGCTGATTAGCTAGCACGAGATCCACATTTATTTATAAAAACCGCGAATTTTGACGTAGTTAGTAGCATGCTGTCCGTTCGTGCTACGATACCAAACAAACGTTACACTGGGAAAATTCGGAACTATCTATATTTGTGGGTAAATCGGCTCACGTGCGAAGATAGTGGCGCCCCATATGAAGGCAGATTAAAATTGTGTTCTTAACGACCATTTGTAAACAGTGTGTATAACTAAAATAGACAGGTGTTGTACTAAAATCAATTATTTAACGCAGTTTAAATTCAAAGCATTGAAATTCTGTATTTAAATGGAGTCCATTATCACCACTTGCCATTACATGTTTTTCCACTTATGTAATTAGAGTATCAAAACAAGCTTTCGTTTAAAATGTGGAATTAATGGCAAGGTTTTTGATTAAAACAAGAAAATGTGACAATAATATAAGCGTATGAAATACGAATTGTTATATCATAACAATTGAAATTCAATGGGGCGATGAAAAGTCGATTGCTTTCATGCAAATAATTAGTAAATGGTTTGGTATATCCGTAACCATAATTGTTAACACACATAAAATATGTCATTACATTATCATACAAAATCTGTGGAAAATCGCATTTTGACGGCTCATAATTTGGAAAAATTGTTAAAATACGTTCGTCATCTTTCTTTTGTAAAAAAAAGTGTTGGTTTTCTTTTAAGCAAAATTCTAAAATATTTTTTTGGTTTGTTGCAGCCCGGCAGAGTAGCTACACTAATAGAAGACCAGGAAGTGAGTATGTTTAAACATATCTGCGTAGATTTATCTATTTCTTGCACCGTGTTATTTTTATCACGGTGTTGTAGGTTGTCTCCCTTTCGATTCGACGCGCGAACATTATATTATGTTTACTGATCTCTTTTCTAAATAAATGTTTGGACTTTGGGTCCACTCCGTCACGATTCTTGTGTTTCTAACTAGTCTGTAGACGTAGGAACATTTGTTGAACATGTGTTTATCACTTGTCAGTTCATAGAAAGAACTCATTTAAGGCAAGTCTATCAAGTATTACATTCTTTGTGGATAAGCTATATACCTAATCTCAAGAAGTTTCAGTTCCGTTTTTTTTAGACTATGTCAGGGCTCCAAACTGAAACTAAAAACTAAAATAGTTGAAATAATAAAGTGTGTCAAAAAAGTACAAATAAGTAAATAACTTTTTGCTTTTTTTGCTGGCTGTGCTTTTTGTTGACTGTACTTGCATTGTCACCCAAACTGCATTTGCATATCAAATATCAAGTCGATACCATTAACCGTTGAAGAGTTCCGTTCTGCGCAGACGATCCTGGCCGGACTACCAGGATGTCACTACCAGATTATTGTTTTGTCACGCAATTTACATAAGTATGCCAATTTCAAGACAATCTGACTACTAGAAGTGGGTCAAATTTAACTTACAAGATTTGACCCGCGCATATATTAAAAATACTTTGCAAGTTAATAAAAAGCATTTGAAATGATGAATGATGATGATGTTTTCTATACTGCTTAGGGCAGAAGTACCGTTTGTGGCCACTGTACCGTCTATGGTCATTTATTGTTTAAATATACGTTTGAAATAAATTTATAGTAATAAATCATTATAAACTTTATTCGTTTCAGTATAAACTTTTGAAAACTCACTAAATATGTTATTTTAATACTATAACTTTTTATATATGACTTCAAATGTCAACTGGCCAAAAACGGGCTTAAGGTGGCCAAAACCGGTACTTCTGCCCAATTATGTGTTGGTGTTCAATAAAGAGTTATTGTACCTATTGTATTATAAAAAACTAAAGAAAGTATGACAAAAAATCTAAATTTAGACAAGTAATTTAGGAAATCGACACACAATCTAGTTCAGGTCACCTTTTGTCATCCAATTAAAAGTTCCATTAGAAAGACCATTAGAAATTTCACTTTTGCATAGTTTTTGTCTGTATGTACAATTTGATCATTCACAAATACTTTAATCCACCATATAAGATCTAGTTTCCAACGGTTTTAAACCCTGATAGTTTTATTTCAGTGTGTTATCCAAACACTGTCGCCATTTTAACCTCCTTTCGTCTGTTTTTGTTATCTTACTGGATAGTACGTTTATTATGTTCTCGTTTCGTATTAGTAATTTTATTATTATTTCCTTAAGTACGTCATTTGTATTAAAAATATTGTGATTTTACGCAAAATTTAATTGATAGCATGATGCATTTAGTATGATGATTGTTATTGTCTATATGATTCGATGGCGTGGTACCGTAACAACTTAACCCCCACTGGGTTGGCAAAACTTGTGTACTGCCAAGCAAGCTGATTCATGTACCAGGGTGGAATCTTTTGATAATCAATTCCACTTGAAATTTATTACCTTGACAAAAGAATAGGGTGTCAAGTAGCACAATAGTTCCACCCTGGTACGTGATTCAACTTGTTCGACGGTGCCTACTTTAACTGCAACGAAAACATACCCAACTCACGATTTCCTCATTCTCCTTGTTGCCTAGCAAGAATGTTCACTCCTTGCTACTGCAAGTCCATGGCGTTTTGTATTTATTATCTCAAAAAATCCAAATTTAAACTTGATTACTTTAACATTATCACTAATAGAATGCCAAAGGTGTTTCATTCATAATTTTTTCTTGCTTAAATACGTTATTCTGATCTCTTTCATTCTAATTCTCCATTAAAGAATTGGCTTTTTCCAGGTCACTTTCATTAATGACTTCCTTGCTATATTTTTTCGGTTCGTCTGTTCTTACCGCCGTCATTAGAATCAAATTTAACGGTCCAATGGCCAATAATCATTTGCCTATTCTGTTTGTCGGTCACTTCGGTAATTACCAAATTAGGTCGCATTAGCGTTGGATTAACTAAAATTGTGTTGAGTCTGAACTGTCATTCGAAAATGTCGGGTTACTTTTAACACATTACAGACCGGATTATGGGTCGGTATCAAAACGACTGAATCTACAAAATGACCTGTTCTGCATAAGGACTAGATCGCAAAACGAATACAGATAGTCTATATAATCAAAATGGTTTTACTAATGTTTCGTCAAATAACGTTTGGCAAACTATTTCATTTCGCAACTTTTCATTTCGCTTAAAGGGTTCTAATGGCCCTGACATCAGTCCTGAAATAGTTACAGTTTTAGAGTTTGCGAAATAAAAGGTTAAGAAATGAAACAGTTTGCCAAACGTTAGTTGCGAAATGAACGGATACCATCAAAATGACATGGTAGCAACACGACCACTGAGCAAAAAGGCCTTCATCTCAGAATCGTATAGTATCAAAACTTTTTGTAGCTACGCAGTGCAATTAGTACATCGCTAAATATTATGATATTATTGTGTGATAATTTTTTTCTTCATCATTCTCAAAAATATCGATTATTTAGCACAAATAGTGCGAAAATAGAGATAAATCCGTCTAGACGATAATCTGTTATTGTTACACAAGTGCTGGCTCATGGTGTCTGTTATCTTATCTCGCATAACCTTATTTTACATTATTTGTGAACTGGCTCTTGCTCTGCCCGCGACTTCCTCTGTGAAGATTTTTTTTTTATTATCATCAGCCGGAAGACATCCATTGCTCAACAAAGGCCTCCCCCTTAGAACACCACCATGAACGATAGCTCGCCTCTTGCATCCATACTTTCGTACATTATTATAAATGCTAAAGTAAATCTGTCATCCTGTCTGTTACCTTTTCATGCTCAAACAACTGAACCGATTTAGATGACATTGGTAAGGAGATAGTTTAAAACCCTGGGTTAGGCTTAAGTTTGAATTCGCTTAGTTCCCGCGGACCACGGTGCATCGGCTGCAGACCTCTTCCCCCTACCTAGACGTATCCAGAGGAGAACGCCTCTTATGGCCACATAAAGTTTACAAACCCGACATTTATTTAAATATCAATCATAACAAGAGACGAAAGTGGTTAAAAGCAAATAACAGCACATGTTAAGCATATCTCAATTGTTATTAGAATAATAACAAACGCACGCGCATTATATGCACGTGTTAGTACGACACGTGGATACTGAATGCATGACAGAGGCTTCATGCACATTCAATTAAGCTGACTAAAGTAATCAACATTTCATGGGAACCAATTCAATGGTATTATTGTAAAACTCTTTATGTACATAAAAACACATGAAACTAACAGAACAGGATAAGTAATAAGATGTACAAAGGCGATGAGGTGGTGGGATGTTCAATGGTGTGTGCGAATTTCCCAATCCGCACTGGGCTTGCATAGGAACTGCAGCATAAAAACCTTCATTCTGAGAGCAGGTATACATGTGCCCAGCTGTGGGAAGTATAAAGATTGAGATGAGGTCACATTTCGATCAAATAAAGTGCAAAACTTGACGATAAGATCTTGCCTATCATGTGCAATCAATAACTAGAAAGAAACAAGGTTATGCAAACTTAATAATTTCATACTTTGATAAACCATAAGATAACCGTTAAATATTGTTTACTATGATATAAAACAAAAGAGAATGTACCTAATGGATGCCTTATCTTTCCAAGTGCACTGTTTGTAATGAATTAGTGTATTAGTAAAATAATATTTGCACATGCATTATATTTTAAAACCGATGCTTAAATGAATGGCACTTGAATAAACATAAATAGAAGGATAACATTTATAATAATACCGTGGATAATCCTCCACGAGTATTATATACACAGCTGTTGAGGTTAGTTTAGAATATTTTTTTTAATTCGACCCTTTCTGATGATACCAAATTTGGTTCCACCGACAACTGGAAATACCTACCTACTTAATTCAAAATTCACG
Organism: Choristoneura fumiferana; assembly: GCF_025370935.1. Lineage (NCBI taxonomy): Eukaryota > Metazoa > Arthropoda > Insecta > Lepidoptera > Tortricidae > Choristoneura > Choristoneura fumiferana. Next base: position 12,400,419 of record NC_133491.1, read on the forward strand.
TGTGAGATTTGAGCAAAAAACGTAATAAAAGAGATAAAAATAAAATAGAGACAATTAATACAATACACAAAATGAAATATCCTTGAAACTGACAAAATAGTCAACTGTATTTTAAAACGTATTTAGTTTTTATTTATTTCAAAATCAAAATATCAACAGTAAATTAGGCACATATTTAGTTTTCATATTATTATTTTATTTTATTGTTTTTATTCTAGTAGGTGCACGTTAACTTCTATTTCTATATGTAACCACGTATTACTCCTGGCAATTAATCATTAACTTACCAAATAAATAGTGAAAGTATGCATCACCACAAGATAAGATTTTAGGTAAAATATGCAATAACACGGATGAAAAGGGCTAAATATACAATTGTATTACTTATAACCCTTGTAAATAAACATCGCAATGCGCTGAAATGTCTCAGTATAATTCGCATGAAAAGGATTTGGTTATTGGCACGAAGATGTGCATCCGCCAATTTCCAATTTGCTATCGTCATGCTCATGCCAAGTGATGTGGTGTGCCACGTGACTATTGGCTGTCGTTTTGCTTGCTGTCACTGAATTGTGGCATAATGGTACGGTATTTCGCTTAAAACTTTGTACAATGCTCTTTTCCTTAAGTATATTTATTGATAACGTCTTAGAGTGCACATTAACTCACTCTTTATTATTAAAAGCTTTTATTTAACTTGCAATGTATCTTGTATACATATACAAGATGTAAGTATTTATGTACCTATGTATGTGCGGGTCAAATGTTGCAAGTTCAATTTGACCCACTTCTAGTAGTCGGATCGTCTTGAAAATTGGCATACTTTTGTAAATTGCGTGACAATACAATAATCTGGTAGTGACATCCTAGTAGTCCGGCCAGGATCGTCTTCGCAGGACGGAACTCTTCAACGGTTAATGGCATCGACTTGAAATTTGGTATATGCAAATGTAGTTTGGGTGACAATGCAACGACAGTCAACGAAAAGTACAGTCAGCAAAAAAAGCTTGTTTAAAAATGTTTTTTTTACCAAAAATTTATCATTACTGTAAGTTATGTGCAAAAAAAGTCGGCCAGTACTTGTATTTCGTGTAGCAGTGTCAGTGACTTGTATAATTGTGTTAATTGTAGCTTTAATTTTCCAACTAATAGGTATTCTATGTATCTCTATTTTATATGAGCCTATTACTTCAGTAATGTTTTTGTTATTACTTTGCTTGCCCTGTGTTTCAATATCTTTGTATTTTTTATATATTTTTACTTTCCATCGTCTAGCTCGATGATCTTTCTAGCTTTAACTACTAGACGCACGACTTGACTATATATCATTATTCACTAGTTGCATACAACAGCACGTCAAATGAGTTTATTTTTTGTATTTACTGTCTAAAAAGGCGTTTATTTCGCCAATAATATACCGATAGTGATTTGTCATAAGAATGACAAACTGAAAAATCTCCCGGCCTTTTATATCACTCATACAAAAGACAACTACAAATACAGACAAATGCCTTACATATTCGAGAAATTTCAAGTAGATATGTATCTTGAAGAGCACTCTTATTGTTTCCCTCAAACAGTTCTCTATTATGATATCACACTATATTATGGTATGTGTAGAGGTAGTCATATCTTATATTGTTGTGCGATATGGGACTTGTTTCTATTAATATCTTATACAACAAAACGTCATTATTTGCGGTCCCCAGGTCACTTTTGTTATTGTTACTGAACAATGAGGGTACTTTATCGGCGCTATAATGGATAATATAAACACCATGAGTCATTGTCATCATTTTTCGCTTATTAGTGTTTTTAGGCAGTTGTTATCGTAAAATAAATTTGAAACTGATTTTTTTTTTCAGAAGCGCTCTTATTCTGAGAGGAGGCCTAAAGTAATAAAATCATAATTTGTTTTTCATCAACATTTGATAACAACACCTGGTTAAAGTTCACGGTGGATGCAGACCGCTGCCAACCGAAGTAACTGGAGGTCTATGGGGGAGACCTATGTCCAACAGTGGACGTCCTACGGCTGAGATTATGATGATGATAACAAATTTGAACTGGGCAATAACCAATTAGGAATAATTTAAGTAAAACGGTCGAAAAATCTAAATTTGAATGACTATAAAAAAATACTGCTACGATAAGTAGTGCTTCCCAGACCGTTCTAGTCTAAACCCTTTACGATCAATCGTAAATTCCTTTGTCGGATCCTTTGTTACATTCTTAGCCATTTGTAGGTTATTTTCAGTCACTATCAGACTTTCTGTCGCTGTCTGTCTGTCTACTACATTGTAAAGCGATATATCCACCTATTCAGAACGGTATCTCTATTTTAATCTCAAGTGATATCTGTTGTCATTCACCATATTTTTGTTTATGGTTCGTAGTTTGACAGGGGTTTTAAAAGTAAATCGCTTCTGTTCAATAGAATGTAGTTGTAAGAAAATATTTACCTACCTATTTATTCAATATCGATACGTTGCTACAGAATTAATGTCTCGAATAACTTTTTTTTTTTTTTTAGATTAATTTGTCCAGGGTTTAGTCTCCTTACGAAATTATTCCCAAATAAAATTGTATTTATGATTGCACCTACTCGTACTAGTTCTCATCATTAACATACCATATGCAGTATTTTTTTCATAACAGCTCTTATTTGCAGCTTGTTATCACCTAGAAACAGCACTAAGTGTAATTTTCCGAACCATTAACAGCCCGCCACTTGTCCACTTTGCGTGATATGATATTCACGTGCCACGGATAATGTAAATATTCGCACAATCTTATCTTAATATGCTAAAACCTGTCAAACGGATCTTAATCATAAATCTACTAGTTATTTTCCGTCTCTGCGTTTCTGGGATTCCATGCGAACATGATCTTCCTTCAACGGAAGAGACTCGACAATTTTGAGACTCTTTGATGTCAAAAGTTGGAGACAGGTGTCGCATTTCTCTGTTTATCGTTACCGTGATATTTATTTTATGACTAGTGTTTATCCGCGGCTTCGCACGCGTAAACTATTCGATCCGGGACTTACAATTGAAATTCTGGGATTTTACAAATATCCCGTGGGACTTCCCAAAAATTACGTCATAGTTTTCACTGACGTTGCATTAAAAACAACCGTGCCAAATTTCATGACTAAGCCCAGCGGTTCTTATTTTGTGATTTTATCCCTATTCCGTGGGAATATCGGGATGAAAAGCAGCCTATGTTTTATTCCAGATGTCCAGCTATCTACATACCGAATTTCATCCAAATCCGTCCAGCCGTTTTAGCGTGAAGGAGTAACAAACACACGCGCACACACACACACACACACACACACACACACACTTTCGCATTTATAATATTAGAAGGAAGTGGATGTCGAAACAAGTAGTCTGGTAACGAGGTCGAATAAAAGAGAGCTACAGTTGATATTTTACCCAATTTGAGAGCGCGATCTATATATATATTTATCAAAAAGAAATAACCCCATTACTAGCATCAACAACCAATGCGCTGTATAATTATTTTTTATTTTTTATCTTCGCTTCCTTCTAATAAATAATAATAATAATTATCATGGGACACTTGACACCAATTGACCTAGTCCCGAACTAAGCAAAGCTTGTACGATGGATATTAAGGCAACGGATAAACATACTTATATGGATAAATACATACTTAAACACATTAAATATCCAAGACCCGAGAACAAACATTCGTATTATTCATACAAATATCTGCCCCGACCGAAGCTTCGTAGTCAGGTTCACAACCACAGCCATCTGATTGTCAAAACGAAGGAAACGAAAGAACAACACACCCTCCGGCTATAAGTTTGCTGCCAGGTCGGAAAGTCATAAGGAAAATCTGCTGTGTGGTGGTGTGGTGGCAAAGCAAGCAGGCATTTGGAGTCTAAAGGTTCACAAATTCATAGGCCTGTTTGACTTAAGCAGCTGAATTAACCGTCCTCGTGCTGCCTCGCGGATTGCTCGAAAACCTTCTCCATAAGCTTGATGAACGAGGTACGGATTTAGTTTCAAGTTATGGACAATGGACCTCAAAAACTTGAGTGATTCAGACGTTTCTTTGTTGAAGTCCATATTAAATAATAAAAAATGGCTTTAGCGGGGAAGCAAGGTTTGTAGTTTAATTTGCACACACACACATACACTAAATACTCGCTAGCGCTACACAACTTGTTCGTTTAGTTGTCTACTTTTTATTTCACCAACATTATCCCCCTTCCCATTTTGTTAAATAAAACAAACAATTGTTTGTACCCAGAATCAGGTTTTCACGTGACCAATGAAAACTCTATTTGTAATTTGTTTTTGCTTTTAATATATCATTTTTATTTTATTTTTTATTATTCATTGACAATGGACCTCAAGTCAAGCGGTCTCAGTAGTAGCCCACGCTTCTAGTGTTTTAATACATTCATATCGGTGAGTGAGTACTACTTGTTAACCTCCAGCCACGCTATCGGATGTAAGGTCGAGACCTTTGGTGAATGCAGATACAACCGACTCTTACAGGCCTTATTATCTTGTTACTGAGGTGGGAATTCACATATGCATAATAAGAGAATTTATTGAAATTTCGGATGTTGATCGAAAAAAGAAACACTTAATCACGGCTGAATACATTCCTACCAAACATTACGCGTCTTTAATACTACATATTTTAGTTTTTATTCTGAGAATATAATTGGTTTAATGAGGAAAATATTGATCCGTTACAGTGTACACCACCGCTTCACGTTCCATAAATATTCATATTTAAAAACAACGATCCAAAAAAAAACATCTCTATTCTGAGAAATTTAATGTATCATAAGGATAATCAAAGTTATAATCACATTTTTATTGTTCTCATGTAGTGTGTACGGCTCTTTTAATACTAGCAGTTAGAACGAGAAATCCTGCAAGGGCATTGCAATTTTTGGTACTAACGTCTTTAATATTTATGTGAACGACTGAACTTCTGATTCCAATTTTTCCAGAGATAAGACCAAGTTTGATTGATTGCCCCAAAACCCATACATAGCAAATGCCACAGAAATCGTTAAAGCCGTTTCCGAGAACCCCAAAATAAATAAATATTCACAAGCACCGTGATGATTTGATTTTGATCATATTTGTGAAAAAGAGAGTGTTTCTTTCTTTCTTGTGAACGAAACAATTCACAATGTCGGAAAATGAAGTTATCGAGAAGCACATATATACAAAAGAACAAAGAAGCCTTGTAATCCGAAGATTTCTAGAAAGCCACAGACGGCAGTGTCAGTGGACTTAACGGTCATTGTCACGGTTAAGCCGGCGACCGATTTGCTGCATGCATCTTCAGCCCTTGCAGTTTTGAATACACGTGACAACGTTGTATTGTCATGTGATATTAAACAAAACAAACATCTGTCACGTGCTGGATATTAGTCAGATGGCTATCTCCAACAATGTTGCCTTGCCAGATCAAATTCAATAATATTTGCTTTTAATTTACTTCTTATTGATAACCAACCGGCTTCATGAGCGTTGCGTTGGAAGAATTATCATAAGATACGGGGAATCGGGATATGCTGCGATATTAATTAACCCACCAACCTTTTGCACTCTTTTTTTAGGTACCTAGACCTAGGTGTTTTATATCACCATGTGATTTCGTATAATTTATCGTTATTAAGTTTAATTTGTTTTAATTGTTACCATCATGGATTAAATTACTTTCCTTTCATTTTATACGTCTGTTTCTTTATCTAGTGCAAATTGTAGGTCATCTAGTACAAATGCATAAGTTACAACTTGTGTAAAGAAATTGGATCTCTCTCTTTATCTTTCTTTAGGTCGGTTCAATGGAAGGACACTTTATATTAAATCTTATCTTATGTAGCAGATATAAGTGCGATGTTCTTAGGTACCTCACTCACCGTTCACTCACCCCACTCACTCACTCGTCATTGCGAACGTATGTCTTAATTCGAGTCCGAACAACGGGTCCTGAATTACACACAATCTTTCACTGCACAGTTAGATTATGTGCTTTCCTACTATAACGTCACCAAATTATCCACAAGTCTGTCGTGATCTTTAACTCTTTTGTTTTTGTAGTATTTCCATTTTACTAATATTTTTTGTTATTGTCAGTCGTCTGTTTACTTGTCTCCTTTTTCTGTGGATTAATGCCCTCTTGATCTTCAACAATCAATGTAAATATTGAACACGTGTTTTGTACTGTCGCCAACTTCTGTTGAACCACTATGGAACAATCTTAGGTTAATATTGCTTATGTTTTGCAACATTTTGCTAAACAGTCACGAGAAATTAGAATGCTGTTTGTATTGCTGAGAAAACGATGTTTACTCGGAATCTAATTAGATTCTTTAAAGGTTTATCCGAAAATGTAAATCAGGAAAATAAATGAATGCCTTGTCAATTCAATGCTTTTCTTTGTTCTTATACATAGTTTAAACTAAAACTGGCGTTATTCTTAGATGAGAGCATAACTCTAGCTAACACAATTAACTTTAAATTCGCGAATAACATATTATCACGAGCATATTGTTGCGAGGCCTAATTAAAGGTCACTCGCATATTATTACGTTTTAACACTTCCTTATTCGAAATATCATGAAATCTGTAAAAGAAATCTTTGTTTTCATTTGCTTAGAATATATTATGTTATATAAAACATGCGAAGAACTCTTAAAAATAACGTGATCGTTATCTTTTCTTTCAGGGTATCACCTGGGGCAAAGCATTCCTCGTGGCAGCTGAAGACACGGCAGCCCTACCTTACCTCAGTACTCGAGAGTGCCAACTCGGAGGCTACAGGACCTACATAGTCAACTTCCACGCCCGCCCCTCCTTCCTATCATCGAGCACAAATAATGACAAAAAAGATGCAGTCCTGTACATAGCAGTCCCAGAGAACCGACATTGGTTAGGTGCCGCTCCCCTACCAGATATTGCCAAACAGATTCTTGAATGCTCCGGTTCTTCAGGGTCTAACGCCGAATACCTCCTGAGACTAGCCGATTTTATGAGACAAGAGATACCAGAGGCGTTGGACGATCACCTGTTCTCACTAGAAAGGTTGTTGCGTAAGTTTGCAGCCGATATGAAGATATGCTTAAGAAATCTAATGGGAGAAGACGAGGTCAAGGAAGAAAGAGCAGAAGCTAAAGCGGTCGTGCCAAGCTACCAATTCGCTTCGAGGGTGCCTGAGAAGAAGTTACGCTGCGTAAATATGTGATGAGTTTTAAAATGACAAATATATGTATACTATAAGCTCAAATATGCATGAATGAGATGATATTGGAGAAGCGTATGTTTTAATGAATGAAAGAAGGAAACAATGAGAGGGTTTCAATACTTTCAATTTTGCAAAATAGCTCCTTTACGGTATGTGATATTCAAGTCTTTGTAATACCTATAATGTTTGTGTAAGCGAATGATAGTAACACCATTGTTTGAACGTTTCAATAGTGAATGAATTTCAAAATAATTAATGTTTTGTCTCGCTTGAGGATATTTTCTCAAAACATTGTGGGTACACTTGTTTAGTTACATTAAATTATGTTTACAGGTTAAGTGCACTGACGATATTGGCGTGGTTGTTTAAATAATGTGTTACAATTCGGTTGCTACTGATAGTGAATGGAATCGTTATGCTAGTATGGGTATGCCGCGGGATTCCGGGCTCGTTTAGTTAGAAAAGGACTATGGTTGTGTCTTGTTTCATAGTATCAATTGCTATTACGACTGAACGTTCAACGGAATGTTTTTGCTATTGAATAAATTTCTGCGAAATTATGTAAGTCTAAGATTTAAAATAATATTGTATTTACTAACAATGCTGCTATTTAAATGTATAAATTTATAATTTTTTTTCGAACAGATTAATCCGAGCCTAGTGGCGTATCCATACTAAAATTTATATTTGACATCCCGCGACTTGGCAACTGAATCACCTATCACTGCTACATTTTAGATTAGTACACCTACAGATTTATAAATTAATAGTAACTAACGTTTTTCTTTTGATGACCAGGATCCTGCTTACCATATTTGAATTAAAACGTACCACAAAAAATCTTAGGGATACCTAAAATTACAGTTTTCTATAAACTGACCCGTGTTAAACACATTTTCAATGATTGTCTAAGTTTTATTCGTAGCACGGTAAATGTCTACAATATTATAGTCGAACAAGTAAATGCTTAACCTTTCTTTATGAGACACAGTTGCTGCATCAGAATAAACAATAAAGCCAATTGTCACACTAAATTGTTAAGGAAATCTCTGATGTTTTTATTGCACAATTGATACAGAACCTTAGATTTGTATTGGAACTTTTTGGTCAGTTATATATCTTGTTTAAAGGATACTTCAATCAACAGTTTTTTTCCTTCCAAAATTACATTTATTTGATCTTTCTTGCACCAATACGTTCGTGCACTAATATAGAGACAAGTGCTGTGTCTGAAAACAGTTTTTATATGTTTTAAAACTCAGAGCAATAGTAGACCAAATGTCTCAAAATAGCAAATACGATACCTGTATAATCGATACTTAGTACCTACATGGAATGATATTTATTGGAATGAAAATCATTTAATAAGATTGTCATATAGTGAAAGTCGATTCCTTGGGCGATAAATGAAAAAAAAAAAGAAATTGTATGAACTTATTTAACTACACTAGTTATTTTGGGAACGTCTACTCTTAAATTTTGTTACAAAATACAACTAAGCAATGTATTGCAGAGTATGATTTTTGACTATTATTACTAGTTCATCTTAAAAAAAAATGACCATAGATACATCACTTGTCTCAATACTAAATAAAATAAATTTCATGTTTAAGTAGGCTTTGTTAAGTTTAGGTTAAGTCAGACCACAAACGAAACTAGGCTTGACCAAAAATATGAAATTGACAAGTATTATGATATGAATCTAGAGTAAGACTAAGTTTTTATTTTGTGATGTATGTATATTTAAATTAAGTGATACTATTTTTTTCGAGGATGTTTTATGAAGATGTTATGTTTGTTTAAAGTTTTGTTGAATCAATACAGCTTATTTGAAAATTATGAGATGGCTAGTTGTGTTATTATTTTGAGATTTAAGGACAAAGGCTCCGAAAGGGTTCAAATTTGTATGAGATTGTAATTTTTAATTAGTATTTGTATGCAAGCAATGTTCACTAGCATAATTTTGATATGAACAATTTGTATGATGTAGCCAGACGCCATGATTACAACGATAAAGAATAAATTTTATTTACGAAATGTCGTTTTATTCTTAAACAACCATAATTTTTTTTTCTGTCGACTACTCGCGCCACCTATTGAAAAAATACCAAAGTACTTTGAAACTGACACTATACTTAAGTTCAGTATAATTCGGCCGCTTTTCAATAGAGGGCGCGCATTGCACAATCCGTTGTTGTCTTGTGTCTTTGACATGTGATTGTGATGATACTTGCACGCAAACTCACCTAATACAAGTAATAAAATAGTTAAAACCTCTAACTGTCTATTCTAGTGCGATAATCTGATAACTATGAACATTTCTTGTAAGGTTGCCTTGCCATCTAACGGATAGCGGAATTTTATTCAGTAAGTAATGCTGTCACAAACATTTAGATGTCGCTACTTGCTTCACAGTTCTGTTGATGATATTGGGATCAAGAACTAAAATTAAAATATAAACCTTTTACTCAAGATATAAGGTGTACTTTGTAGGCGTCACTGAAAAGCTCTTATGTTCTTTTAAAATACCCATTTATAAAGATGTACAGCTAGATATACAAGGAAAACTGTTTATTTGTTAGAAACTGGTGTTTTGAACTAGTGACTAGTGTGTCACGATTTCGCAACGCGTTGAAACCAATATAACGTTGTATTTCTTAGAATATAATTTTGTAAGTTATTAAGATAGCAGATACTGCAAACATTTTATAAAAATGAAGAAATTGTTGCCATTTAGGATTTTGTTAATATGTTTGCCATTGATTAGTGTTGGACTTTGTCATAACACTGTACCACCAGGTGAGTAATTCCAATTTATAAGACCAAACTATAGAAACCCAAATGTTTCAGTAATGTTGATAAAAAAAAAACAATAATTTTATCACTTTTAAATACTGCACTTTAACGCCATCTGGTTTCCGTGAAACAGGGCATATGAAATCAATCACTTGGGCAAAATTATTGAGTATCATGTGTGAGCAGGGATCGAGTTTTTGAGTGGAATTCATGTGCGAAATTACATTTGAACCATGAACTGGTGAAGGAACAGATCGTGAGAAAACCTTGCAGGTGCAGTGTTTGCACACTTGTGTAGAAATATAATGGTGTGTGTGAAGTTCCCAATCCGCACCAGGTCAGCGTGGGGATTAAGGCAGAAGCCTTCTTCTGAGAGGAGGCCTGTGTCCTGCTGGACGTATATAGACCAAGCCTCGGCCACCTGCTGTCATTCATTATAATTACGTGGACGGTGCGCTTACGTGCCGACAATGCGGACGCAGGTACATTCTTCACAGCAAAGATAGGCTATGTAAGCCATCTTAGAGCGCATGAGCGCCAAACAAGTGACTACCAGTAGAAGTGGTCGCCATGGGCGAAATCGGTCGGACCATCATCATCATAATAATAAAATAGACCAAGGTAAAATGAGAATCTAATTTTAATTACCCTTATATCGATTCTAGGATCATGTATTATAAGGACTAGGATTCTTAATAACGGAGATACTTTTGAGCCCCAGAGATGTTACATATGCGTCTGCCGTAATTCAACATTGCCGGGGTACCACATGGACCCTAAGGACTGCCCGGATCCGCCCTGTGACCCTGCTGAAGCAGTCTCCATGCCTGATAGGTGTTGCAAAGTCTGCCCTGGCACCCGAGGTAAGCAATAGGTACTCGTAGGCAATTTTCTATGTTAAGCACAGTTTAAAAAACCGGCCAAGAGCGTGTTGGACACGCCCAAGTTAGGGTTCCGTAGCCTTTACGAAAAAATCATGAAATATTTTTTAAGGATTTCGTATTGTATACGGAATCTTCCAAGTTTAGGTATATTTTTAACCGGCTTCAAAAAAGAAGGAGGTTCTCAATTCGAGTGTATCTTTGTTACCTACTTTGTTACGCGATAACTCCGCCAATTGTGGGCCGAATTTCAAAATTCTGTTTTAGTTCTAAAGGACATACGCCGAGGTGGTCCCATTGACACCAAGTCAGGATCTGATGATGGGATTTTAGAGAAATCGAAGGCAACCCTCGAATTTTTAAAGCACACCTATAGCGATTTTGGCATTTTTAACATCAAGTCAAGTATTCAGAAAGTATCATTTGGTGAACTGGGCCCTTCTAGTACTAAGGGTCTCTGAGCTTAGCAGCGGACGGGCAGACATACAGACAGACATGGCGAAACAATAAGGGTTCCTAGTTCACTACAGAACCCTAAAAAGGAAGGGGTGATATTTAGGCGTGCATTGCAGCATTGGGTCAATTCCAGGGTAGGCAGTGCCTGAGCTGGGCTGCTGTTCGGAATCAGCGAGTAGGTAAAGCAACTTTATTTGTAACGCATCGGAACACTGACCGACTGAATGACAGGCTGGAACCTCCTTGCCTTCGCCTGTGTTTTTTTTTAAATACAAAATATTTAAATTTTACATACATTAATAAAAAAGTTACGAATGTTTAAAACCGGGATTCAGAAACAACATTTAAAAATCATATCTCCAAAACCGATCTTAGGACCCAAGTTCCAAGGGTGAAAAAATAGCAAATAACCCCAACAACATTCCAAAAAAATGCGACGGTCCATGTACCCTGTATTTTTGAGAATTGGACACCGCGGATCGACAAGCGCCGCGTAGGACGTCCACCAATGAGATGGACGGATGACTTTAAACCCACGGGTTCATGGTGTATACAGGCTGCTTCCAACCGAAGCAACTGGAGGTCTATGGAGGAGGCTTATGTCCAACAGTGGACGTCCTACGGCTGATATGGTGATGATGATTGTGATTTTTAACTTAAGAGTTTATTTCTTACTTTCCAGCACGGTGTAGATTTAACGGCATGACAGTTGAAGACGGAACGACGTTCCAACTCCATCCCTGTGGCTATTGCAATTGTCAAGATGGCCGCCTGACTTGTGACAGAAACTGTCAAAGTTCCGATGAACTTAGCAATACAGATCCAGGGTCATCTTTAAAAGATCATGTTTCACATTTAATTAGTAAGTAAGACAATAGTCATTGTAATTAAATGATTTGAAATGTACTATAAATATTATTGGACAAATTTAAATAAAGTTTTCATTTTTTTTACTAGCGGAGACCAGGGAAAACGTTATTTTTTTATCAATCTGATTTAGAATTTTCTCGTAATATCTCACAGAAACTAATAATACTAGTTGAAAAACTATAGAGTTAAAAACGTATATAGAAAAGTTTACGTATTGCGCAGACAGGTTTATCAAGGAGAGGTGTTAGGCTCTCCTTTTTGGTCGTCACATCAGTGGTGGTGGCAAGCTTTACAATCCGTCGCCATTCCTCCTGTACTGCAGCCCTTCTCGAACACTCGTGGAGTGGACCGCTGAGTGCAGCTTTAACCTGGTCCCTCCAACGCATGGGTGACCTGCCGCGTGCTCTCGTGCCTTCAACCTTCCCTTGAACCACAAGCCGCTCCACAGGATTTGTCCTCTCGACGTGTGATTTGACCAAAGAAAGTGATAATAAAGACGCTGTTTGATGCAGACTTCTTGGAGGAGACTTGGAATTGCTTCCAGGATATGCCAAGCATTCTTTTCCAGCACCACATTTCTAAAGCGTCCATCTAGTTAGGCTACGAACGCACTGTGCAGCTAGTCGAGCGGTAATAGCGCTCCGTCCCACTTCAAAAGTATCGCTCGGAAAGAGATGGCGCGGTTAGCCGCATAATGCGTACGTAGCTATAAAGTAACAGACAAGGATAAACATCAATAACAAATAAGACACATTTTTTTAATTCAAATAAAATGTTTATTTCATAACTTTATTAAATTATTTCCTTGCTGACAATGCTAACCCATTATATGTTATATGTTTGTTGTTGTATTAAGTATACCATAAGATTTTATTTTATCTGCTAGAATATATCGCCTGTAGTCTGTCCTTTACCTCCGTGAACGTTGGCCTATCGTCAGGGTTGAAGGAACAACAATGCCTCATTAGGTCATATCTGGAAAATAGATTATTTTTAGAAGCTTCGCATAAGTAGGTATGTAAGTACGCGTTTTTTTTTCAATCATTATTCTCACAATCTCTTCCTGATAAATTATAAACAGAACTAAAAAGCAATTTGGCTAGTTTTTCCGCTTCTTTAGGTACCATACAGCCGTTCTGTACATTAGTAGTAGCCTTGTAGTATGACGAAATTACCTACATTTGAAATTTACGCCTTTTACGGCGAAGAAAAACTTCGTGAGGAAACCTGGATAAATTTGCTAAGCAATTCAATAAGGTGTGTGTAAGTGAAGAGCCCAATCCACAATGGGACGGCGAGGGAACGATGCGATTCTGAGAGGCCTTTATAAGCCGAGATTGGATAAAACTTTGTAATGATGCACTTACATAAGAACCTACCTACACGGAAAAAAAGAAAAATACCCTACCCAATTACTCTTGGTCAAGACAATAATATTTCGTATATAGCCGAACGCCATGTTGTATTTGATGGAGATAAATATTTTCTTGGGGTAAAACGATTATCTTATTTGAAGAAAATAATTACTTGGACTTAAACAATATTCCTGAGACTATGAATATTCTTGGTCAAAGAATTCCTTTTTTTCCGTGTAGGCCTACATTCGGCGTTTGCGATGTGCATTCTCCCTGTTCATTGCATCCCTGCTATTATCAAATAGGGCCCAGTTTCTCAGAGCATAATATTATTAGTCTAATACTATTGGAGTTTTGTTTCATTTTTTCGCTCAATTTACTAGACGAAACAATAATATTACTAGACTAATCTGCTCTGAGAAACTGAACTCAGGTGTAGTGAACGTTTCGGCGGCACAATGAACAGCGAATACATTTCGCGACGATGATCGTACGTAATGTAAATGTAACTAGCTGGGCGGAACTTACACTTCTTGTCCACAGTTGGCGGGCTTCTCCATTCGTTTGCCCATTCTCAGGTAATTGTACAAATAATGCACTGGTATCTGCGCGTACGGCGTATTACCAAACGTCATTATTTCCCACATCAACACTCCAAAAGACCATCTGAAAACAAACATGCAAATGAACGTTGATATATTAAAAATCAATCATCAAAGCGTAGTTCTTAAACATTGGAGATAAAAATGACAATCGCGATAAAGTCACGAATAGCCAGGTTCTTTTAGCCGTGGCTAAATGTTGGAGTTGTTAGACAGAGCGTATGCGCAGGCAGCTTATACGGCTGGTGTGGCGGCGTTTCTTGATATAAATAAAAGATGAACATCTAATTGCACCTTTATATATTTCACTATATATTGTACAATTATTTTGATGTAGTTTTTCTGATTAAATAAACTCGGATTAAGTACACAACAAAATTATACACGTAACGTAGGCAGAAGATCGAGACAGAAAGGGAAGAGCTACCAGAGACAATCAACGAGCTAGTGTTGCCGTAGATGTCATACCATAGAGGCATAGATTAATATTTCCAACAGGAGTTAGGTAAGTACATTTTAAAATCTAAATAATAAATAGTTTAAGGCGTCAGTTTTAAGTCAGTTAACAAAGTTATTATAAGTAAAAACAAATTAAGTTGAAAAAAACGTTTTGCCTGTGTCTTGCTATGGAGAATGCATAAAATAAAAACCGGCCAAGAGCGTGTCGTACACGCCCAGGATAGGGTTCCGTAGCCATTACGAAAAAATCTAATGATATTTTTCTAACGATTTCGTGTTGTGTATTTGATCTTCCAAGTTTAGGCATATTTTATACCTTAGGCTGCTATTTACTCTTAAACTAAGTACTAATAAATCTCAAGCAATCTTAGCCGCTATAATTTTCCTCGTTACGGTAACGTTCTGAATTTTTCAAATTTTTCCACCTCGATTTCAATGAAAATTTGCGCTTTAAAGTTGAATATTTCGCAAACAGATCACTGAATAGAAAAATTGTCTTAGCACCCAAATGGTTTTAAAAGACCTATCCAACGATACCCCACAATATAGGGTTGTTTGAGAAAAAAAAAACTTTTTACTTTTTTTATTGTACCACTTTGTCGGCGTGACTGATATGTATATTCATGTCGAATTACAGCTTTCTAGTACTAACGGTCTCTGAGCTTACCCGCGGACAGACAGACAGACAGACGGACTGACATGGCGAAACTATAAGGGTTCCTAGTTGACTACGGAACCCTAAAAATGGGAATTCAGACAAGAAAGAGAGCGATCCGAAGTTTAAAGTTTGCCACATTGTAGAGCACACAACTCTTTCTCGTATTTCTTTGATGTCCAAACCACTCTATCATTTGCAATGTAAGTATACGTACACATCAGACTTCTTAGTGTAATAGTTGTGCGCAAGCGACTCCGGCGCCATCCAGCGCACGGGCAGTTTGCCGGGCGCGCGCTTGCGGTAGTAGTCGGCGCCGCGCACGTCCCGCGCCAGCCCGAAGTCGGCCACCTTCAGCGCGTGCGCCGCCACCAGCACGTTGCGCGCCGCCAGGTCGCGGTGGATGCACTGCACACATGCACTGACATTAGTGACATTAGCCTGCATTGAGATTTAGAGAGTAGATTTTGGAATTCTAGGTAGGCAGTTAGTAGTTTTAGACCATCGCGGTCATTACTAATTTTATGAATAAAATTCGAGTCATGGCGCAGTTCACAGGTCGGTTGCTCCGTCAGCGAAGCCCTGGACGCATCCATACAATCTCATAGCTCGTCGGTCGACCGACGCCGCGCGACCGACGAGCCGGACCGACGGCTCGACCGACCGTACGCGCGTACCGTCAGCGTAGCTGTGTGCGCATTCATAGACTTGCATAGATATAGCTACGCTGACCGACGGTCAGCACTGTTTCCAGCCTAAACTTTCCACCCCACACTTCAGTCTACTCGTACTCGTGACCACGGCCACTGTAATGTTGCCGAATCGTCGAGGTAAATATTACTCGTGTGTGTTAGCGTGAAAAGTCCCGTTTGTGGTATTTTGACTATGAAATAAGTTGGTAGTTTGCGCCACCAGGGCCGAATTGCATAACAAATTACAAGCTAGTAGTAGTAGCGATTTTGTATTGAAATTCACTAATTACTATTAGCTTCTAATTTATTATGCAATTGGGCCCAGGGCTAGAGCTGCCTACTCAATGCACGCCATAGGCTAAGTCAACCTAGAAATTCTTTACCAGCCTAAAGCCTGGCTTAGATCTGAAAGATAAATGTTAGTTGCTTTACTTCGCGAGGCCGTAAAGCCAATAAGTTTGTAAGTAGTGGTCAATCGAGTGCTGAAATGTAATGCAACTTGCCCGATTTTCCTTGCAGATCTAAAGTTCAATGTCAGTTGGACAGCTTAGGTAAAGCTGCCATCAGATATTACGGAGCGACCCAGGGGTCCAAAATATCGGAACATGCACTCTATTATTTATTAAGGTAGTCTATTATTTGAGTTCTTCGCCATCATCATTATGGGCCTATCTTAGTCTACTGTTGGATGGACATAGGCCCTCTCCAATTGTACGCCACTGAGCACGACGCTCGGCCACTCTCATGCAGTTCTTGCCAGCCACCTTGCGAAGATCATCGCTCCACCTAGTCTGAGGGCGTCCCACCCCACGCTTGCCAATTCGCGGTCTCCACACAAGAACTCGTTTATCGGTTCTTCGGCTGAAATGGCCGACCCATTGCCACTTCAGTTTGCTTATCCGGTGAGCTGTGGGCTATGTCGATGACTTAAGGTCTCTGTCGGATCTCCTCGTTCCGAATTCGATTCTTTACCGAGCATAGCCCAAGAGATATTATATTATTAAGAGTCCTTGTTTCGATATTTTTGATGGTGCTCCGAAATATCTGACGTGGGTACTATATTTTTCCGGCTTGACATATAAAGGTGCTACCTAAGGTACTCTCAGACATTACATTTCTTATATTTATTATCTTAACAGTACAAATTCTTACACCACGCGATGACAAGTACTCCATTCCCTTAGCCACCTGCAGCGAGAAATCCACTAGATCCTGCTGTGTCAGCCGCTTAAGTTCCGTACCCTCAATAAGATCACTCCTGGTAACACAAAACACGGTTTAATATGAGATGACTCGTCATCGTCATCTTCATCATCGTCAACCGGAAGACGTCCAATATCGGAAAGAGACCTCCCTCGAATAACGCTACAATGACGGGTCTTGCGCCGTCTTTTTCAACTTCCTGACACGTTTACTTTTAAGCCAGTGCAGTGGTAAATTAATAGTAGATTGATAACCAAGGGTGGAAAGTGACCCATTTCACCTGAGATATTTCTGGCAAGCCAAAATGGGATGTTTGCATATGTGTGTGTATGCGTGTACGCTGCGTCGTCACGCACCCTATGAAATCAGTAATAAATCAGCTTTGCCACAACGCGGTTGTTTCTGTTGCTCCATACGTCTCAGTGGCGATCGAGGATTCAAAATTACCCACGCAAAATAAAAATAAAATAACGATAATGTCACAAATGGGAAATTTGATCAGCTTTGATTATAAAACATGTGAGTGGTCAATATTTAGAACAAAACTGACTTACTATCTAAAGGCAAATGCAGTAACAGATGAGAATAAAAGTGCAGTATTGATTACACATCTTAGTGATGAGTCATACCGTTTGGTGCGGAACTTAGCGTATCCGAAGGATGTGGATACGTTGAGTTATGTGGAGCTGCTGACATTACTCAACGAGCACTTCAGGCCGAAGCAGTGTACCTACGGGGACAAGGCGAGATTTTACGGGGCAACTCGGAACTCGGGCGAAACCTTGGGAGATTGGGCGGCGCGACTACGAGGCCTAGCAAGCCTTTGTGATTTTGGCGACGCACTGGAGACGGTTCTCGTGGACCGTTTCGTCCTAGGCCTGGGACCGGGCCCCGAGCGTGACAAGTTGTTCGAACAAAACGCTTCGTCGGTGAAGTTAGCGGAAGCATTACAAGTAGCGGAAAAGGCGGAATTGGCTAGAGACGCCAAAACGTTCATGACGAGCAATGCGGCGGGCATCAAAGAGGAGCCACTATTTCGCGTCTCGACCGGGGGCGGCGGCAGCCGAGCGAGCGGCAGCGGCAGCCGAGCCAGTGGCGGCGGCGAGCGGCGCGCCAGCGGCGAGTCGCGGGGCCGGCAGCAGGATGAACACAGATGCTTCGTATGTGGCATGAAGAACCACGATGCCGGCAAGTGTCGCTATAAAAACTATAGGTGTCAAAAGTGCGGTACAGTTGGTCATTTGAAGAAGGTTTGCCAAAACAGAGTGTCACGAATAAACAATATTGACAATGGGCCTAGTGAAGATTCGGCAAAGGAAACATGTTGCGACGAATGTCAAAATTTTAATTTAAGGTATGTCAATCTTGAACCAATTCAGATTAAGGTAAAATTAGGTACTAAACTTATTTCTATGGAGCTCGACTCCGGTTCTGGTACTTGCGTAATCGCGGAGTGTTTATACTTAGAATTGTTTCCTGATTATCCATTAGTACCTAGTAATTTACGAATGTGCCTTTATAACGGACATAAAATTTCACCATTAGGCTATTTTACAATTGAAGCAACTTACGAAAAACAAACTAAATTGATAAATATTTTTGTTGTACAAAACGGGGGACCTCCCTTGCTCGGCCGAGATTTTATGTCCGCATTTGGTCTAGTTTTAACGTCAAGGTTGAATAATATGAGTGAAGACCGCGATGTACTCAGATTGTTGGAACAATATCCTGAATTATGGCGAGACGAACTCGGGTCATTTAATAAATTTAAAGTTAATTTAAAATTAAAGGACAATTCAGTTCCTAAATTTTTCAAACCCCGTACCGTACCCTTTGCCCTTAAGAATAAAGTAGAGGAAGAAATAAATCGTTTAGTAAGTTTAGGTATATTAGTACCGGTTAACCATTCACAATATGCCACTCCCATAGTTCCTGTTCTTAAGGAGAATGGGAAAGTTAGGATTGCAGGTGATTTTTCCGTAACATTAAATCAAGATCTAGTAATTGACAAATACCCGTTACCGCGGATCGAGGAAGTGTTTGCCAAAATAGGAGGGGGCGAACATTATAGTAAAATTGACCTTAAGAATGCCTACAATCAATTTTATTAAGTGACGAATCCCAGGAACTTACCACTATCAATACCCAAAAAGGATTGTATAAATATACTCGCTTGGTGTACGGGTTAGCTAACGCGCCTGCGATATTCCAAAAATCCATGGAAACCCTATTATCGGGTATCGACGGAGTAAGTTGTTGGCTCGATGACATTTGCGTCACTGGTCCTAACAAGCATTCACACCTCGAAAGATTAAAAATAGTTTTGCAACGACTAAAGGACGCGGGCCTAAGACTACAGAAGGAGAAATGCGAATTCTTCAAAAGTAATGTTACGTATCTGGGCTATGTTATTAGTAAGGATGGTTTACAATCATGTCCAAGTAAAGTTAAGGCTATAATTGATTCACCAGATCCCACCGACGTAGCGGGAGTTAAAAGATTTTTAGGAATGGTGAATTATTATAGAAATTTTATTCCGAACGCCTCTGCTGTAATGAGTCCGCTTCACGATTTACTCCGCGCTAACACCGAGTGGGTGTGGGGCGCGCCGCAGCGACAGGCTGTGCAGCGAGTCAAGCGCGAGCTGGCGTCGGAGCGCGTGCTGGCGCACTTCGAACCGACGGCGCAGCTCGTGCTGAGCGTGGACGCGGGCCCGGCCGGCCTGGGCGCCGTGCTGGCGCAGCGCGACGCCGCCGGCCGAGAGCGGCCTCTAGCGTACGGCTCGAGATCGCTATCGAGTAGTGAAAAGAATTATAGCCAGATTCAAAAAGAAGCCACGGCTATCATTTTTGGAATAAAAAGGTTTCACCAATATTTGTACGGAAGAAATACCCCATTCGTCCTAAAAACTGATCATAGACCGCTCGTTTCGATCTTTAATTGCAAAACAGGTATTCCTATGACGTCAGCGCTGCGCTTGCAAAGGTATGCAATCATATTGTCTGCATATAACTACGTAGTGCAGTACACATCGGGCGGTAATAACGTAGCAGCGGATTATTTTTCGCGCGCTCCCTTGAATGACAATAGCAGTAATTCCGGTGAAGTTGAAGTTTACGATAAATACTGTTCATTAAACTTTCTGAATGAGAATTTACCTGCAGTGTCATTAGTTAATGTACAGCAAGCGACTAAAAATGATAATGTATTGCAAACCGTTTTAAAATATATGAATCGGGGGTGGCCTAGAAAAATTAAATGTAGCTCAATAATTCCATATTTTCGCTGTAAATCTGATTTACAGATTGAAAATGGATGCCTGCTACGAGGTCCAAAAGTAGTTATTCCTCAGTCATTAAAAAACCGTATGTTAAATGAATTACATAATTCACACTTAGGCATTGTTAAAATGAAAGCCAATGCTCGCAGCAGAATGTGGTGGCCAGGCATCGACGCTGATATCGAGCGACATGTCGGCGGCTGCGGCGTGTGCGCCGGCGTGCGCACCGCGCCGCCGCGCGCGCCGCCCGCGCCCTGGCCGCGGCCCGCCGGCCCGTGGCAGCGGGTACACATTGACTATATGACCATAGGGCAAAGGGTCTATTTAGTGATGGTAGACGCATATAGCAAATGGATCGAATGCTTGCATATGGCTAACGGGACATGCACTAAGGCATTGATATTAAAACTAAAGCAAATATTTTCCATTTTTGGCATTCCTAATCTCTTAGTCTCGGATAATGATGTTAAAATAAACTCGGCTGAATTCAATAATTTTTGTTCCAACAATGGTATAGAATACATGACGTCACCCATTTATCATCCCTGTAGTAACGGACAAGCGGAAAATATGGTACGTTTTTGTAAGAAATCATTGAAATGCATACTTAATGAAAATTTGTCTCTTCAATTAGTCCATGACAATTTAATAGGTTATTTGTTTGATTATAGGAACTCCGTGCATTGTACCACAGGTGAAACTCCGGCCAAGCTAATGTTTGGCCGTAATTTAAGAACACGGTTGGATTTAATTTTACCAAAAAAATCTAATACGACCATCTCAATAGAAAAGAATCAATTAAAAGTCACTAACTGTAGGCAATTCAAAAATGGAGATCGTGTTTGGGTTCGTTGGTACAGTGCACGCAAAGAAGGTTGGACAGAAGGGGTTGTTATTAATAAGATTGGTAATAGAATGTACAAGATATTTATTAACGATCATCACGTTGAATGTATAAGACATGTTGACCAGATGATAAAATACGTTGCTCAGGAGACTCATGGCTCTTGTTTGCCTGATACAGAGCCTGACGTTATACAGTACCGGGCGCCCCTTCTCTACGATCAGACTTACCAAACATAACAGGCTCCACGTCTAGAGAGGAGGACGTGGAAAGGAATGATGGCGTGGAGGAGGGGGAGCAATGGACTGATTGTGAGGCTATGGATTCGGAAGGCACAGAGAGGTCTATGGAGGTGACTGAGGTAGCGCAGCCTGTACTACCCGTCGCAGACACCTGTGCATCAGAATCGATAGCCAACGCGGTTACGCCATGGCCGCAGCGTTTACGCCCCAGGGATCGCATAGGTCCTAAGAAGTAATTGATTAAAGTTTTGTTTGTTTTGTTAACAGGTACCATTAGGTTAATAAAGGTGGAGGAAATGGGATGTTTGCATATGTGTGTGTATGCGTGTACGCTGCGTCGTCACGCACCCTATGAAATTAGTAATAAATCAGCTTTGCCACAACGCGGTTGTTTCTGTTGCTCCATACGTCTCACAAATGCAAAGTAGAGTGTCTAACTCGGGTGAAATTACCCATTTCCCCTCGAACTATTAGCGCTCTCTCTTCGTTCGAGCGCGGGTGAAATGGGTCACTTTCCACCCTTGGTTATCAATCTACTATAATACTTCTCATCAGGCTTGTGCTTCTTTAAGTAGTTTCTGAGGCAGCCGTTGCTAGCATACTCCACGACGACGTAGAGCGGACCACCCTGCGTGCAGCAACCCAGTAGATTGATGATATTCTCATGCTTGCCAACCATCTTCATAATCTCCATTTCCAACACAAATGCTTTGACGTCAGCGTCTGATTGTTCCTCTGGAAGATATTTGATAACATTTGGTTTATTCACAAGCTAGCTCACAAGTTCTTTTGAGTTCTTTAGACTTATTGTCTAAAATACAGGTTACACTTAGAAATAACAAAATTTTATTTACTAGGCCTAAGATTATTTCATGTTTATATTACCCCTTACTTTCTTATATGAATTTTATGAATAAATAAATTGAATTTAATTACAGATTCTTTATTTATTTGCCTCACCTTTCATCATTTTTACAGCAACAGTGCATGGCGAGTCTGATGGTTTTACATATTCAGCTTGCAGCACTCTTCCAAATTCTCCTTCACCAAGAGTTTTGCCTAATTTAAGGTGTTGCCTGTTTATTTCCCAATCCGTATCCACAGGAAAAATATATTCTGATTCATGCGCCTGAGGGTATTCTGATTTCACGTCAGCCACATTCCTCGTTTCCACTTTCACAACCGGAACGTGCTTAAATTTGATTAATGCTTAGATAATTTCACATTTATAGAGTGCATCTCATTAATTGATGAGTTTTCTGCTACTATCAAGATACGTGAAGCTAAAAAATCTTTCACTATCATTTTCAAAGTCAATTAATTGTACAATATTATTACCTACTAGATATTTACACACTAAAGAAGTTTACTTAGTCTGATCATCGTCATCATCATCATACCAGCCGAAAGACGTCCACTGCTGGACATAGGCCTCCCCCAAGGCTATCCACTCAGACTGGTCTTGTGCTTTCCGCATCCACCGCGATCCCGCGATCTTAACCAAGTCGTCGCTCCATCTTGTTGGTGGCCTACCGACAGCTCGTCTCCCGGTCCGCGGACGCCATTCGAGAACCTGACCCCATCGGCCATCAGTCCTGCGAGCAATGTGCCCCGCCCACTGCCACTTTAGCCACTCACACCACTTGTGTCACAATAATAAAATTAGGTTACCATTACCACGTCCTCATTAGTTGAGCGTCAATTAAATAAATAAATATCACGGGACAATTGGCAAGTAAGTTGTCATTTAAGTACTCACAAGATTTCCAGTAACATAACCGTTACTTGTAGTTCTTTCTATGGAGATGATTTTCGTCCACTTTCTTGTCTTGACTGCCTTGACTGATTTTGACATCTTTCGCTTTCTCCGTTTCAGGTATATCACAATAAACATTAGAATGCTGATACAAACCAACATCAAAACAGTTGGTAACAACCAAAATGTGGTTGCATCTTTCATACCTAAAATATAATCATTTTGTACAGATACCTAAGCTATTAAGTTATAAGTTTATATTGTGAAATCGTGATCTTTTTAGGATTTCTTCATTCAGCTATCCCATTTTGGTTGATTTATGTGTAAATTTCACATCCTCAAAAAATTTGTACTTAGTTCCCTATTAATGAACTAAACAAAATACTTTGCTCACCCACGACCTAAAGATAACTACATCTTAATGTAGTTACGATGTACATAAATATTGCAATTTTGTTTTGTATACATATTGGTGATCTTGACTGCACGACTTACCTTTATCCAAAACTGTGAGACGCCCGGTGGTACTTTCGTCTTTACCGGCAGCATTTGTAGTTATACATTTGTATAATCCCTCATCTTCCTTCGTTATACGGCGGATAAATAGTTGGTCATCAGCGATTATGATTTTATCCTTGAATACATTCAGATAGATTCATTCAATATAACACTTCATTTGTTGATAAAAAAACAGATTATTCTTGTTCGCAACTTTTTCTGCGCAATTCGAAAATTCAAGCTATTCAAATGCACACACTAATGGAGTATTAAATGGATTGCGACAAGTGTCAAAACTTTCTTTGTTGTAAAAAAATAACGATCTAAGAATTTACTAAAATAACTTGTTTTAATTTTGCATGCACGCACGGGTGTGTGTGTGTGTGTGTGTGTGTGTGTGTGTGTGTGTGTTAATAAATGGTATTTAATACAAGGGTGGGCACGATACGAAATTCGAATTTTGTAGTAGCCCCGCCTGTGGTATTATCTAGCGACTTTTGATTTTGAGTCTAGCGACTCGAACTTCTAGGAGTTGGCAACACTGCTTCACTGACTTTGACTCATACTTGGCCGGTTTTTCAAACCCCACTCCCAAGGCTACACAATGTTGAAAAATTTCCAAAAACTGAATCGAAAATCGAACCTGCTTACAAATTGTCGGTGCGACTGCGATCATAAGTATCATAACTGCGACCTGAGGAGAACAGTCGGAAAGCCGAACATGAGAAAGCATAGTTATTGGTCAAGCTGAAACTGAGACCTTTTGCTCGTGATTCGTGCTTGCTTGGTCAACTAAGATCTTAGAGAGAGAGAGAGAGAGAGAGAGAGAGAGAGAGAGAGAGAGAGAGAGAGAGAGAGAGAGAGACAGATTTACATACCGGGTGTGGCCTGTAACACGGGCAAATAATTAAAACATAGATCGTACTTGTCAAACTGAGCAACCTCAGCCAGCGACTTTAAAAATATTAATATTTTAGATGATTCGAAGAAGCAATGTAAAGCAAAATGTTTGATATATTTGTAGCGTGACAGGCGACGTCAGCTGGGTTCTAGAATGGCGTACATTGAATTTACGATTAAGTTTGTTAGAAAAAAAACAAAAGTTTAGTTTTTTAGTTTTCTGGGCCACACGTTGTATTTGCAAAACACAAGAAAAAATACATTAAAAGGCAAATTTAGTTTCTTCCTACGTTCGTATCTATCGTTTGTAAGTATCTAGAAATACCTAGGTAAAGGTTCCGCTTAAGACATTTTTTTTCCCGGAAGTACAATCTAAAGTATGCTGGAAGCAGACAAAGTTGCAGACAAGTTACAAAAGATGTTTCGTGTGATCATACCTTTCCGTCTGGCGTCGTTTTCGAAGACAAAACCTCCCATGAACTACGGTCTACTCTGTGCCACGTAGTTGTATATTCAGTATCTTCAGTGGTCGGACAGTTGAACTGAAGGGATTGATTAATGTAAGCAGTCTTGCTGCCAGGATAACCGTTCTTTATGGAAGGCTTTACAACAGTCGGGGCAACTAAAACACAGCATAATAGAAGTTGAAATGGAAAGCAGTTGCTTATAAGTAATTCTTAAAAGAAGAAAGAAGAAGCAGTTAACGCTTGCTATGGGTACGTTCACACAATTTTACGATACGGTATACTCGTAACACTGTGGCGATACCGAGTTTATTTTCTATTATTAGTAAAATTGTTTCTTCGAGTCCATATTTTAAAGATATATGCCTAATAGTTGCCAAAAAAAGCGAGTAAAAGCAAGTTGATCGTAAAAAATCATCACCTCTTACCAGAATGATTAACTGATAAATGAAATTCGTGATGTTTGCAGGACAAATCGTTGCATACTTTGCATTTATACCTCCCAGAATCTTCTTGAACCAAATCACCCATCAACAATCTCCACTTTTCATATGTTACAGGTAATCTCCTCCTAATTACTGGAGTAATATCATCCTTATACCACGTTATGTTTGGGGGGGATGATCCTGTACTTGTACCTATAAAAATGGTCACATTGAACGATTAAACAAAACTGTAGTGAGTATTGTGGGTTTAAAAGTGTCCAGGATACATAAATATCCAGTTTTGTAAAATTTATTCAAGTTTTTCTTGCTGGCATTAATTTCGATTTTGCTCTATTGTCGAACGGAAAATGGGTTTAAATTCTGTTAAAACGGCTTTACCTTTTCGTAATTTTTGTACTGATTTTTGGTGTGCAATAAATAATAATGTATGTATTTGTATTTGTAAACAATGGGTAAAACCACTGAGCTCATAGAAAAGGATAAATACTGTTCAACATCAAAACAAGGAAAATGTTCTAGCCATCTAATATTAAAGACATATTGCCGGTTGCTCTTAGTGAGTTTAGCCCCAATAGGAGTGTTTATAATCTAAATATGTTGTAAACACATTTGATTCCAGTTTAAATCTGCAAAAAAGTTGTACAAGTTGCAAAAGTTTGCCAGCCATATTCGGGCACCATAATAAGCTTTCGGTGCGCATTTTTCGAATACCTACCTACGACATGGAGGACATCATTAATTTTTCATCAATATCCTAAGTAAATGTATAAGTGGATCCTAAATAATGGCACACGATTGTTTGGGAAACACTTAAGCAGAACACATCCCCGGGTTGAAAGAAGAGAGAAGAGGGAAGAGGGAATTAAATATTATGTTCAACAAGATGTTTTCAGGAGTAGGTAAGATACGAGCACATAAAGGAGTTGCTATCTTAGAATAGAGCACATAAGTAGTGAATAATGTTTTGTCATCGTATCTTGTCGGAAACTCAACCAGCTTAAGTACCTACTGAAGTTTAATTAATCTAATTCATCATCATCATCATCATGTCAGCCGAAAGACGTCCACTGCTGGACATAGGCCTCCCCCAAGGCTCTCCACTCAGACCGGTCTTGTGCTTTCCGCATCCACCGCGATCCCGCGATCTTAACCAAGTCGTCGCTCCATCTTGTTGGAGGCCTACCGACAGCTCGTCTCCCGGTCCGCGGACGCCATTCGAGAACCTTCTGGCCCCATCGGCCATCCGTCCTGCGAGCAATGTTATGTTAATCTAATTGTGAAAACGAAATAAATACGAAGTTATCCGACAAAATGCGGTGGCAAAACATTATTCACAAACTGAATGTTACTTTTAACTTACCTTCTACATCACAATTCAAAGTAACATTTGAGCCGGCATTCCTTCGAATAGTATTTTCTATTGAATAACCCGATGCAGTTGCGTTTACCCCAGTGCTAACGTTACTCATTTTGAGATCTTTAATTTGTTTCTCTTTGTAAGGTACAATAGTGGATCCATTTAAGTATTTAGCAGATACTTCTGAATTTCCTGTATTAAAAATAAATGCAGCCTTTTTATTAATTCCAAGTGCTCCTACTCTTTTTATTAATAAAATAGTAAGTACTTACCAAGCACTAGGTTAAAATCGTATTTGAAAAGTATCACAAATAAACACAATTTTATAGAAATTTGAAACATTTTTACTGTTTTATCACTTGGTTTTTAATAATGTTAGAATTAACAAGACGCCATTTCACAAAAAGTTCCAGTCACTGCTGTGACGAACATAATGACACATTTCTTAGGATATGTATACACGGAACGTCTCTAAGTGCAACACTGTGGAATCGTAATTAAGAATATGGGTTAGAAGGAATTAAAAAGGTAAACTGACGCTAAATAGCCCTTATTTACTACTACTACAAAGTCTATTTCAATTGTTTTCATGCACGCATAGTTCTTTGCTCTTTTTCCTTCCTCTTTTTAATAAATGTTTAATTAGAAGGTTCAACATTTTATTTTGCGCCTTTTAATTAATTTAGTTGCACTTACACACTTAGGTTATCATCATAATTAATCAATCTCCTTGACGACTGGATGCCCAATGTTTCAAGAACCTGACTACGAAGCTTGAGGTGCCAGGTTCGATCCCCAGCCAGCAGCTTGTTCTTGGATCTTGGATGTTTAATATTTATTTAAGTATATCGTCGGGTGAGAATGCGTTTGTGCCATATCCATTTTTTGCCAAAATGGATTTCGAGTTAAGCTTTATATTTCAGATCGTGAATAATCTTTTGCACAAATCGTTGTGTCAGAATTTTTTACTAAGTAAATTACATTCAATTTGTACCATATCCACGATACGAAATAAATGGTAATCACAAATGTGTGCTATATCCGGATATGGCACAAAACAATGCTTAAACTCAAGTAAACATTGTGACAAACGACATGATCTTTTACAATTTTGTGACATATCCACTCTCAAGCAACTATATATAATTACCATTTATATATACCTTCTGCCCCCCTAATTTTGCCTAAAAGTTTACCACCAATTCTGAATGAGAAAAACATTAATAAAAGTATAAGTAAAAAAATATCGGACATTCTATGTTGACAAAGACGATAAATCTTTTTACAAGCTTATTATTTAGATTCACCTTTCCCGTTGTCTGTCTGTCTGTCTGTCTGTCTGTAATCAAATCTTGCAAGTTAAATTTGACCGACTTCCAGTAGTCAAATTGACTTGAAATTTGGACAATACAATAATCTGGTAGTGACATCCTGGTAGTCTGGCCAGGATCATCTCCACAGGGCGGAACTCTTCAACGGTTAATGGCATCGACTTGAAATTTGGTATGCAAATTTAGTTGAGTGACAATGCAAGTAAAGTTGTCAAAAAAAGTACAGTCAGTCATATGAAAAATGGAATTTTTATCAAAAACTTATTTTGAAGTCTTATTAAAATAGAAAATTTGACATTACATATCTACGATATATAAAAAAAGCTCTATAATTATTGAGTTTATAATGGATGTGGTACAAATTTAATTAAAAGTAATGAACCATCTGGTGCCATATCCAAGTATTTGTGCCATATCATACATTAAACGATAAACAACTGTTCATTAAAAATGGATAAACTGTACCACTATCATGTGTTTACAGTGACCGTACGCGACGGCGTAAATTATTTGTAGAGGCGCTGTACAATTCTCCATACAAATAATTTACGCCGTCGCTATCGAGTACGGTCAATATAAACTCATGGTAGTGGTACTGGTGTCAAACTGACAAGAGTTTCTATGGGCGCCTACACGAAATATCAGGCCGGTATTTCTATGTCGGTATTGTACGGCCGGGAAATAGTGTCACCCGTACTTATCTACTCTAAGAAACGAAGGTAAATAACTTTACTTGATCCACGGATGTTTCCATTGTTCTCTGCAGAACTCATAACCACTTGACAGTCCGACGATACCGTGGTATCCAAAACCAAAATGCTTCAAGCCGTCCGTGGATACTTTAGTGTCCTAAACTTTAACCTTGATTTTGTGAATAAATCATAAATTACATGCTATTGTTTTATAAATAGTACTTATTTGAATGAGTTAACATTAATTTACGTCTCAGTATTTCTTCTTTATTCAAAAAACCTTGTAGTTAAAAAATTGTGGGCACACCGCGTTTCGTCCGTCGATAAAAAACCCGGACGGTTTGAGGCATTATTGGTCGCGCCGGACTGTCAAGTGGGTAAGTACCTAATATAAAAATGTTATCAATTGGCAATTTAACTCTAATAATAGCTTCTATATTATTTTCCTTATATATTTGTCTTACTTGTTGCTGTAGGCAATTATTTGTATTATTAGTGTTATAAGTTCGTCCGTGAGGTTGTACAACAATGCGCTCTTTGATTTTTATTTTACTTGTCGCTCCTATTTTGGGATCACAGTACATTATACGTAAGTACCTAATTGCGTGCTCTATAATATTATCATAAGTATACTCCGTATCCAAAATTAAATAATTGTGCTTTCTTGTCACATAAATATCGGATAAGTACTTAAAGCGTACAATTTACCTACCTTATATTACAAGAAATTTTGTGCGCCTTTTGTTTCTGCTATGTATACAAATTGTTATGTTGTTATTACGTACAACTCTAGCAAAACCTTAAACACTAAGGATGTTACATATTATATTATAGGTGCAGGAAACAGTAGACCCAAATTAAAAGGAGAACGTACTGAAAGTCCTATCAGTACTTCGGATTCAATTAAGATAGAAAACGTAGAGAATGCTACAAAGTATGCTCCGCAGTTCAAATTTCCAGAGAAATTGTACAATTTGGAGATGAAAACCGCCGGAAGCAGTATAAGATTGAAATGTGCTGCTAAAGGTAAATAAACAGTTCTTTCAGTTCTATCGTGTTCGTGTACCGTGACTGACTGATAGTCAGGCAATGAAACACTTAGACATGCAACTTGGCAGACATTATTATGATTTTAGTATTCAAAAATTAAATTATATTGACCCGGATAACTCACGTCTTAAAGACCCGAGAGACCCGAGTAGAGCTCTCCGGGTCAATATAATTTAATATGAGTGATGTCTATTCAATTATATTTCCTTACACGGGGAGAATCCGTGAACATAGCTAGTAATTTATTGAGTGCCTCTATTTATTATTTAGTAATAGTAAATTTAATTCAAGTGTTTATAAGTTGACGACCGGATGCCCAAGTGGTTAGAGAACCTGACTACGTAGCTTGAGGTCCCGGGTTCGATCCCCGGCCGGGGCAGATTTTTGTATGAATAATACGAATGTTTGTTATCAGGTCTTGGATGTTTAATATGAAATTGAGTATGAATTTATCTATAAGTCATAATAGCAACACGGTCATAATAGCACCGCGACAGTATCATATGGTGATATGAGTAACAGGCGTGACATAGTCACGTTGAAATAACAGTGTGACAAAAAAACGTTCATTACAGGACCGTGACGTATCACAAATATCATACAGTACAGTGACACGAGTAACAGGTGTGACATAGTCACGTTGTAATAACAATGACAAAAAAAACGTTCATTACAGGACCGTGACGTATCAAAAATATCATACAGTACAGTGACACGAGTAACAGGTGTGACATAGTCACGTTGAAATAACAGTGTGACAAAAATACGTTCATTACAGGACCGTAACGTATCACAAATATCATACAGTGACACGAGTAACAGGCGTGACATAGTCACGTTGAAATAACAGTGTGACAAAAAAACGTTCATTACAGGACCGTGACGTATCACAAATATCATGCAGTGACACAAGTAACAGGCGTGACATAGTCACGTTGAAATAACATTGTGACAAAAAAACGTTCATTACAGGACCGTGACGTATCACAAATATCATACAGTGACACGAGTAACAGGTGTGACATAGTCACGTTGAAATAACACTGCGACAGAAAAAAAGTTCATTACAGGACCGTGATGTATCACAAATATCATACAGTGACACGAGTAACAGGCGTGACATAGTCACGTTGAAATAACAGTGTGACAAAAAAACGTTCATTACAGGACCGTGACGTGTTACAAATATCATGCAGTGACACAAGTAACAGGCGTGACAAAGTCACGTTGAAATAACACTGCGACAAAAAACGTTCATTACAGGACCGTGACGTGTTACAAATATCATGCAGTGACACAAGTAACAGGCGTGACAAAGTCACGATGACTTTTCACTGTGACTTTTTTGGAACGGGATCGTCAGTCACTGGTATCAAAATTCAAACGCTTTTCTAGCTTGAGGTCCTGAGGGGTTCGATTCCTGGTCCGGGCGGATATTTTTATGAATAATATACAAATGGTTGTTATCGGGTCTTGGACGTTTAATATGACTGTATTTATCTTTAGAAGTATGTTTATCCGTTGCCTAGTATCCATAGTACAATCTTTGCTTAATTTGGAACTAGGTCAATTGGTGTCAAGTATCCCATGGCATTTATTTATTTATTATTTAACAAGGACTCAATATGTTTATTAGTAGCTTAGGTCTAAACGTTAGTGAAGAAATTCTTGATGTTAAATAAATCCACTGATTAGGAGCACGTAATCTCTGACGGAAATGCAAGTAAGAGGACTCAATTATGTCCTATATTTTTCCTCAAAATCTTGTTGGCACTGCTATGCCTTGTAGGTATAAACAAGTATTAATAAATAAATAACCTGAAATTTACTTTTCAGGAAATCCATTACCGAACATAACATGGTATAAAAATAAAGAACATGTAATTTTAAGACCATATCTCAAACCTACATATGGGAAATGGTTCGTGGAATTAGAGGAATTAAGCATGACAGATAATGGGAATTACACCTGTAAAGTGTGCAATGAATTAGGTTGTATCCAACATACAACAAATTTGCACGTACAAGGTAATTGTTCATTCCTACTATGCTTACTCGTACGTTGCATTTCACTAATAGCTTAATTCTTCAGTTTCAGTCGGCGTTAGTTAGGGCCCTCATGTAGGGTGCAGGAGATTTCCATAAAGGCTCAATTTCATGTGTCGATAGGGCCCTAATGCGTGGTATAGAAGAATCCCATAACGCATGCCATAGGGCCCGCAGCCGGGTTTCACTAATCAATCGCATGCTATAATGTCGTGTCGACAAAGTTATCGTATCAACTTATGAGTTTCACTAATCGTTATACCGCGTGCGGGAAGATACTGCGCGCTGTATATCGATCAGTTATCGACCAATGAAACTGAGCCTTAACGTGTGCCATTACTTTGACAGGCTCATTTTAATTGGTAGAAGTTGTCGGGATACCGACCTATAAAAATCATTTAACAACAAATCGGTCAATAAACAGCATGGGTATTCTCCGCACGCTGCCGCTAGTTGTACGCTACTTTATACATAGGAACCGTTTTCAAATCCTGGCCGACTCTATCTGGTTACTATTTTGATACAGATTTAATAATATGAATAATATATTTTTTATTCATTTGAAGTACAATCTGGCATCTGCACTGTCTTCACTGTCTCCATGTCACTCTTTCCGTCTTTCATCATAAAACAATAGACGTCGTATACCATTTTTCTAGCTTGCCTTTTGAAAACCACATTATTTTGTCGTGGCATGGTGTTTATATTAAGTATAAAAACATCAACAAAAAGTTATAACAAAAAGTCAACAAACAATAATAACAACAAATTCAACAAACAACTATTACAACAATTCAACACAAACAATAAAGTCAGTCAGTCAGTCAACAAATTAATTTACAAAAAATCACTATCACTGCACGCCAGTGTACATAGGAGGCAAAAGAACGTGGACGCAGCGCGGGACACAAACGTCAACTGATTTACCAATCACGCGATCGACACGTCACTCTTTCGCCGCCGCGCACCACCGCCCGCCCCCCCCCCCTCCCCCTCCCAGCGATACCTAAAAATCGCTTCTGCGCATTTGTTCAAGATGTTTGCCGGTATCTGTAAACATTTTACAGTATAATGTGGAGGCCTCCTAGTAGGAGTTTATACACCTGTGTCAGGAGGACTCGCTCTTCTCGATGTACATTTCGTTTACGCTTAATGATAAAAATAATAATTTACTTATTTAATACAAAAGATTTGTATTGACATGTATTTTTACTGTCACTTAATGTAATTTATTAATTGCTTGCGACGGCATGCATAAACAAAAATCTCGAGCATCCCGTAAGCGTTTTCCGTTGACCCAAGAAAACTGTTCCCGCATGCGGGTCTACCATGCGACAAACAAAAATTTCCCGCATCCCGCATAATGAATGATCCTAACGGCTAATGAAAAATGAGCCTTTTTGATTTTCACTACTCATTACACCACCTAAGTGGAGTCACCGCACGCTGTATATCGACTAAGTTATCGATCAATAAAACTGAGCCTTTTAAATAAAAGAAGTTTCAAATGAATCCAGGAAAGGAACTAGTTCAGCTGCTTGAAGCTGTTTTATTGATTACAGAGCGATTCCCAGCAAAGCCATACATAAAAGATGGCTATCCGGGAAATAAAACAGTTTTCGAGAATGACACGGTGGAGTTCCTATGCCCAGCAGTTAGCGACTTAGAACCGTATGTTGGTTGGACATGGTCTTTGTCAAATGATACTGAAAAGCAAATGGTGGTAATTGTCATTTTTAAACAACCTGTTGACGCCATTTATTCTTAGACATTTAGTACACTCTAGGGGTGCCCCTCATTTCACATAATATTGAACTGGCATAATAATAGCAAATCATAACAATACTATTGAACACAACAAAACTACCTTTGATTGTCATAAAATATATTTGTATAATTTTATTAAGTGAGTAAATTAGATGGGTCAGAGCAAAACCGACTCTGTTAGGTTAGGTTAGGTTAGGTTGTTTATTTTTTTCTTTGTAACAGCCCGACAATAGCTATTTTCACATAGTCGTTCTCTTTTTCAGATCTAATTAGTACTTTCTAATCTAAGTATACTTTTGAATACTTATGCAAAGTATCGTTATGCTTATTTAGATTATGCCAACTCATCGAAATACCTACGTACATTATGCGAATTAATATTATACGAATTGATAACTTTGATAAATAACGTTATGCCTATTTAAATTAGGAATATTACTTTATGCGAATTAATATATACTCACACTCAAACCACCACACTTGCATCACACTCACCCAATAAAGAAACAAAGGAAGTAGGTAACATGCAATCGGAAAACTAAACGCGTTATTTTTTATAGCAAAGCGATAATAAAAATGATAAACCCGATGACTTAACCTTGTACAATGTAACATCAGCTAATCAAGGATGGTACGAGTGCATAGCCTTGAGTATTTTGGGAAACGATACAGCACGCGGATACCTTACAGTAAAAAAAGAAGGTGGTAATGCATTACTTTATTTTTTTTCTGACATAATCTACCCCCATAATAAAGCCGACTAATCTGTAATGTTTTCATTTCAGTAGAAGATGTCCCAATAATTGAAAATGAAAAATTCTGCTTTTGCAATGTCTTACACTACGATCACGGTTATATGTACTTGTATTTTTGCAATTCTATTATCAGCCATAGTTGTTGTTATTAATACATTGAACAAGTTAAAACGAGAAAATATTAAGAAGAAACAGGCCATAGATGCCACGGTAGCATTGATGGCAGAGCAGTGGGCGAAAGTAGTCAAGATTGAAAATAATTCTCAGGATGATAATTCGGTATGGTATGAATGTGATAATAATTATAACATATGATGTCAAAAGAGTCTTAAGCGGGTTGTTTTTTTGCAGATTCTGCCAACTGTAAGCATCGAGAAAGTACGATACACTGAATTGAAAAATGAAGTAAATGCATCATGTTTGCCTTCCGAATATATATTGCCAGTTGATACAAAGTGGGAGTTGCCAAGAGAAAATCTTATAATGGGTTCCGTTCTTGTAAAGGTGAATTTGGAAAAGTTGTTAAAGCTGAATATTCTGGGACAGCTTACTCAAGAATCCCGAGTACCGTAGCCGTCAAAATGTTGAAAGGTAAGTAATTATCCATAATTATTTTTTTTTGGCTTATAGTAAGAATACTTTTACTTTCAACCGGTTGTGGCGCTATTGCCTAAAGCTCGGGCGCACGGGATCGCATTCATATTTCTATCATCGTCCTACACCGGTGACAGAAATGGTCAAAAAATGGTCGTGTGGGTAAAAACGATTTGTAAGTCAAATGAGTTAGACAATATGGCCTCTGGAATCGTATCTGACGTCCACTACTGAATCGGCATCCTTACCAAGTCATTTTTCTATCCAGTAGAGCATTTATTTATGCTACATCTTCATTAGTCAGTCTTCGATTAGTCAAGAACCTTTACCCTTTATCGGCATCGGTTCTACGAGCTATAATCCAACTTGTTGAACAATTCAACCGTTAACGAGTTTAAGAAAATCACAATTGTAGTAAGTAGTTCTGCCTCAAATTTCTTTCTCCTGATTCCTTTTCAAAGGTAACTACCTACTTACTAGGGCTACTTACTTAGCTTATTAACCACTTTTCTTTTGTAACTGACACGCATTGCAAAAGTAATCT